>NW_009195818.1:15175-47503 GCF_000690835.1 Fulmarus glacialis | reverse complement strand
CTGCCTCCACAGCCACTGGTGGTAGCAGGCTCTGGGAGTTCCCTGCTCACAGTGTAAAGAAGTGTTTTCTTATCTGCTCTAACCCAATTTGCTGCTAGTTTCCACAGAAGCCCCTGCTTCTAAAATTACAGGGTCTGGCAAATAACTATGCGTGGTGAGAGTTCCATGTTCAGCTTGTTTACTGCTTTTATGGGTTTTGTTAACCTGGATTGTAATCCTTCCAGTCTCCAGCACCCTTGTCCCCTGCAGATGCAGATGTCCCAGCCCTGTCGGTCTCTCCTCACGAGCCCCTGTTCCTTTCATCATTTTAGTTACCTTTCTTTCTGCATCAGCCTCAGTGCGGAGACCAGAGCCACTCTCTGCCTGATGGGCCATATCCTTCTACTTTTTGTTGTCTGTTTTTGGCAGCTGCCCCAATTTGAGCCACTGACTGTGGAGGGCTGTCGTGTAACGGTCTCTTTTCTGAGTTGTAACTGCTAGTTCTGGGTTCAGTGTTGCATAGGCCCGGCTTACGTTGATTTTCCCTAGATGAGTTAGCTTGTGTTATCTGCACTGAAGCTCCTCTGCTTCCTAAAGCAAGTCAAGGCCATAGGAGTTACTTTCTCTGCAATGTATGGGTAATGACTGAAATGTTAATGCAGTTCCTATCGAGTTGATGTACTTAGATCGTTTTGATGTACTTACACAGTTTTGCTTTTACAGAAATTTCTCTGAGAAATGGCAACAGCCATTGCTTTTTTGTGTTACTGGTTGGAGGGAAGGAAGATTTACTTTTTTATTCAGCTCCTTGAAGCAGTGTAAAAAGAGATTGCTGAGGAATAAAAGTGTATGCTTGTGTTAGTGGGAGCAGCCAGCTAATTAGTTTGAAGTATAGCAGGTTAGGATGCTGTTCCATCTGCTGGGGTGGGGGCACCACAGCTACTTGAGTGCTAAGTGGGAACATGGCTAGCAGATTTCAGCAGTCAGCACAGCAGCTGTTTTCAGGCTTTTTAGTTTGGTTTCCGGGCATTTCTCCGGGAGTTGTTGGAGGGAATGCTTTACATTTTAAGGCTTGGAGGTTCTTAAATCAGCCTATAGCATGAGTTGGTTACAGGTTATTTTAAAACAAACACACGGTGTAAGGAACGGGTGGCTTTAAGTAGCCTGTGTTCCAGTACAGTCACGAGCAAAGGTGCCCCTTCAGGGCAGGGTGAACTCATGGTGGCTCTGAAGGGCCGGTCCAGCATGCCGTGTGTCTCCGTGTCCAAGGAAGGAGGAGGAGGGCCGGGAGCAGGTAGCCAACCATCAGCCTATCATTGTGACATGTCACTAGAGCTGACTGCTGAATCCCTAACGGATGGTGGACAGAAGATGAAGGTTCCTCTGCCCCATTTCTAACACGTTTTACTTCCATGTTTGCTAGTGGGTTCTGTCGGAGGCAGTACACAGGGATGGAGTTGAGTAAGGTGTTACGTATTATGTAAAACAAATCATGCTTGGTGTAAAACAAAATTTACAGTAGAGCATTAGAACACATTGCCAGGTGGGGATAAAATGGTGCTCGAGTAGGCAACCCCACCGTAGGGTGCTCAAGAAGAAGGATATTGGCAAATGTCTCGGGGATAGTGCCTTCCCTACCTGTTGGCTTGCTGAGGAATTGCTGTGTGATACCTGACACACTTCCTAGTGCCCTTCAATACATGCTTTGAAATTGCCATGGATAGTAGGATAAATTAGACTCAGCCTAGGTAAGAGAGATTATTTTAAGCTTTCCCTTTTCCTCTTTGAGGTTGCACGAATAGCCAAAGTCTCCATCTGTATCTGTAAGGCTGATTGGTCTGTAATTCACTTCAGCGCCAAGTGGCCGGGCCAGACTAGGTAGCAGGGCTTTGTATCTCGCCTCAAAGCTCTAGGATGCCTGCGATTCTCCAGGGTATTTTTGCTATATGGCATTTTCAGAGGCCGCTTTGCTTCTTTTAAAATGGAGGTGCCCAAGAATATTCTATGCCATAAAAGTTATGTTAAGTGTATTTAATCACTTGAATTTACAGTTTCTGGGAAATTACTTAAACTGTACCATTGCTATCCGTACTTAAGAGAAGCTGGAGCAGCTTGCTTGTGCATCAGGTTCTAGTAGCTGGTGTTTATTTTGTAAAGAAGATATCAACAATGTTATTTGGCAAGCAAGTGAACAGGAAGAAATGTCACGAGAGTCATTATTTCTCGGTGTCAAAGTGAAAGGGTTGGCTTGATAATTTGTCCTGATAGCTGAGTAACCCTGAGTCACCCTAAGTGAGACTTGACTGCTGAAGTCAGATTTAAGGTAGCTGGGATATCCCAGTCTGTAATCTTTTTTGTTGTTGTTGTGAAGTTGAAATCCTTTTCCCCTTGGGTGGGGGTGGGGAAGCAGTCTGTCAGCATTTTCCATACATTACTATGAATTCACCTGGAATTCCTTCAGGGGTGGCTTGCACTGCTGGGCTACATCTCTGATCTGCCCGAAGTTCTGTAGAAATTAGCACATGCCACAGGAGTCGTGATAGTATTGCCTCACAGTAGAAGTTGTGGCTTCATCTGCAGTGCTCTGTCTGGTAGTTTCCAGGGCAGGAGCTAAAAAAAAGGTAGTTGCTGTTCATGGTGTCTGCTTATGAGAGATTTTTTGTGACACCCTGAGGAATGCTGTGGAGGGGAGGAAGGAAAGACTCCAGTGCTGCTTGTGGATGCAGTTACCTGCAGAGTGGAAAAGTCCTGGGCATCCTTTATCTTGCACCAAGGAATTCAAGCAGAAAAGGTGACGTGTGATCTTTCTTTGCAGGGACCTGCAGGCATCCTTAGAGATGAGAAAATTTAAGGAGTAAACTGAGGAGAGAACAAGAGCAAGAAATCCCAGGAGGGTTTCTAAGCAAAAAGCAGCAGTGTTTAAGTGTAGGGGATGGTGTGGCTAAGGTGAGAAATCAAGGGCAAGCAAAAGGAATAAGGAGGCAAGTAGGAATCAGATGAGAGCAGGGGTTTGAGAAGATGAGTATGCTGCTGTGAAGGTTAGGAAACTAAAGGAGGAAACTGTCAGAAGAAAAATTTCTGTGGTTGAAAAGACCACTTTGTCATCTGCAGCTGGGTGTAAGGGGGAACTTCCTCACAATGAAGCAGTCCAGCATCAGAACAGGTTGCTTAGAGGGGTTGTGCAGTCTCTGTCCCGGGAGGATTTCAAGACTACACTGAATCAAGCCCTGAGCAACCTGGTCTGACCTAATGGCTGGAGAAGGAGGTTGGACTAGAGACCTCCTAAGGTCCCTCCCACCCTAAACTTCATATGATCCAATTTGTACTAAGCACAGGAAAACCAGAAGGCTTTAGGAGTGCCTTTGTCGAGCTTGCTTGAATTTCATTTTTCCAGATGACCCTGCCCAGAATATATGTGCATTGTTTGCTTTCACAATACTTAAAACCAACACAGCTTTTATCCTGTAAATGAGGTCGCTGCATGGGGCCAGGATTTTCCTAAATGCTTTCCTTTACTTCCATGAATCTCATCTCAGCACCCTCTGATTTTGCTTTTGAAAGTTCCCTTCTAAAAATGCAGACTGAGGAATTACATGTATTAGTGTAAGGGTTTTTTTTTTTTATGGTGAATAGAGCCCTCTTACAATTTCAGAAGAAATCATCTTCCCCAATAAGGAGCTAAGGACAGAAACTGCTGAACGGCTGCTGTGTTTAAAGACAATGAGTTTCACAACTGCCAGACCCAGCTGCTGATAATATGTCCCAGGAATTGGTTTGAACACTTAATTTAACTTTTTTTTTTTTTAGTCAGCTAGCTGTGGCATGGCTAGAGAAATGTTTATAAACATCTCAAGTTACCATGGAATTGCGGGATTCTCTGTCTGAAAGTCTGTGCAAAGAACCTGGATTCTCTGTGTGTGGAAGCCTACAGGCTCTTACTTGGACCAAACAGTAAGAGAGAAAAGGACATTGCTCACTTGGCTGTTCCTTGAGGTTGAGTCAGGAGGGGTGGAACGGAGCGAGCAGTTGGCCAAAGGTGAGGGTGCTGCTGAGCCCTTCCCCGAGACGGGCAGGAGGCACTTGGCACAGCAGCCTCTGGCCCTGGAGACGTTGGGGATACTGAATGCTTGGAAGATGCAGCCTAACATCTGACTCGGAGTTTGGAAGGGATTGTACTGATTGCAGTTGCTGCAGAGCAGTGCATTAGGCATGCTCAATTGGAAAGAGAAATAAAAAGCTGTATATAAAATCATCTTTGTTGCTAAGATGTCAAAATATCTGAAATGCATTCTGGCAATGTGGGAGGGAAAAGGTTAAGCAAAGGTACTGCATGTAGTGTCACAGTTACAGCCTCACCTGGGCCTCTGGCCAACAAAGCCAGTATTTCAGGTTGGATAGGATTCAGAAGAGGCTAGCCTTCCTCTTAAGTATGTTAGATCTGGCTGCTGTCTCTGAAGAAACTAGACTGGAAAACAGAAATGAGAGAAAAGCTGAGCCTAAGTGTCACCTTCAGTGCTGCTTTTCTGTGGAAACAAGAAAAACGCAATTGTGCTTCATCTGTGTATAACTGAGGGAGAAAGATCGTGCCACACGCATTCTTCAAGGCTGCTGCAGACTTGGCTTAGATGAGTCCCAGGGTGCTGCCAGCCTTCTGAGGACCCTCACTGGCTCCTGGAAGCTGCCAGTTGAGAAGGACAGTCCGTAAGTGCTTTGTGTTGGTAGCAATGCTGAGCAGTCTGCCTACAGTCCTTCGCAAAGGATGACTTCAGCCCCAGAAAGACTACCTGTGACTAGCAATTCTTACTTTTATTTGGCTAGGCTCTTGCATTTGTATTTAAAGCACCATTATAACTAGTCAGCAGAGTTCCTAGAGAAATTCCCTTCAGAACAGGTAAGCCCTCTTGGATAGGAGGGCAGCTTGCCGAGCCATATTCAACCCTACTTGTTTCTTACCTGCAGTTGAGAGAGGCTGTTATCTAAAACCCACATTAGAGATTTTCTTAAGTACTGGCATTTCCACCTATGATCGATCCTGTCTCACCAGTGGTCCCCTCCTGTGGTCACCTGCTGATTGTCCTTGCCAAAGGATTAATTTTCCCCCTCGTAAAACTACTAGCTCAGACATTTGCCAAGGTTATGAAGTGGGAGCTGGACCTTTAAGAGGCTCTGGCATGAATCTGTTGGCAGTGATTTTTCCACATCAGAGGGAGGCATTGGAGCCAGGAGGATCACTTAAAGTGCAGTGGCTGTTGGTGGCCTTTTTGGCTTAAAGTGATGGAGCATTGCACAAAGGAAGCTCAATAACCAGATTAGCTCTTTCTGTCTGAGGAAAGCTCTTATCTGTAGGGCTTTTTTTGACATCCTGCTTTAAGGAAGTTGGTATTGGCAACTCCCTTAGGCAAGACACGGAGTTAGATGGATCCTTTTTTTCTGGTCCAGAATATCTACTCCTTTATTGCTACCAGCAATGGAGAGACTACCTCTTTCTGTGCTTATGCGATGACTGCTATTACTCATCGTGGTGCTGTTAGGAAGTTAGAGCAGTTATTTGCATTGGGCTTAGCACACTGGAGTTGTCACAGCAGGCAGCTCAAGTTTGCTTTGCAGCTTCCCGTTGCTGTGATGAATGTGTTAACTTCAGAAATGTTGTCCTCACCTCGTGGCCTCTTTTGTAGTTAGTCTTTCATAGAACCAGTAAGGTGATTTCCATCACTCCAGCCTCTGCTTGCCTAACCCAGATGTTTCTTAAGCAATACCAAAATATGTGTGGTGCTTGCCATGTGTAAACTTATGTGTGTGTTAATCAGAGGAAAAGTAAAGAACCCTTTGTGGCTGATTCCTCTGCTTGGAATGCTGAGAGGGAAAGCTGGAATGCTTACTGAGCCACTAGTGGTACTGGGGACAAACCATTTCTGCTTCTTACTGACCCAAGAGACTAAGGGAACAGAGAAGTTCTGTAAGGAATAGTCAGTGTGAGGTTAATGTGCCATCTGTTGTTTTGTTGAAAGTTGGCAAGGCAAGGTATACCTTTAGTATCTGCCTCCTCCAACCCTTTCTAAAATGCACTCATGCCCATCAAGGACCAGCAGCGCAAAGGTCCTGAGCTGATTTTTATGAAGTTGAAACATTGTCAGGCTAACTATCTGCATCCTTAAGGATAATAAAATGGAAGTCCACAAAGCTGCTGGCGAGGAAGAGAAATACATTTACATGAATAAAAAGCAAAAATTGGAAATGATCAGTCTCCAGTGATGGAGAGCCTAGGGTTCTCAGAGGCTCCTGTCTCTGTCTGAAGTGGGAGTTGATGCATATAGCCCAGTGTGTACTGATCAGAGGGGAATTCATTGCTCAGCTGTTTTCCCTTCTCCCTTGTTAGTCTGCTCCCACAGCCTTTGTTGCAAACACCAGATATCAAGGCTGTGCAGAAGCTGCAGCTTCACTTGTGTGATTCAGAGGATATTGGGAACCACTTATGTATCAGCCAGATGTCACTGCCTGTCTGCAAAGAGCACATGCAGTTAGTGAGGGTGCTTCATTCAGCAGTGTAAGAAACCGCTTGCTGGGCGTCTGAGATTTTTACTCATTAATATTTGTTCTTTTTTCATTTAACCTTATTTACCACTCTGATTTAACTGTATAAACTGTAGAGGCTACAGAAGCATTAACCCAGGTCTGCTGTCCAAATACATACAAATTCCCAGCTGCATAGATAACAGCAGATTCTTTTGCTTAATTGAACATGCCAATTCCTTTTCTTTCCACCTCAGATTTAAGAGATCTGGGCTTGTGTTGCTGAGAAGGTAACTCTCCGGGCTTTCTGGGCTTATTGGAGCTGGCAGGTAAAACAGGGCAGCTTGCCTTGCATCCTGGCCTTGCCAGCTTTCAAGTACTTAGCCTTAAAATAAGTAAATACATGCTATGTTGGAATTCGGCAAATACAAAGGTGTTTTCTGCCAGGCATCTTTTATGAAAGCTCTTTGCAATTTTGAGTTAAATTTTTAGTAATTAGAAGTTAAAATCTCTTGATGTTTTGTATGGAGAAGAAAAGCAGAGCATTCTTGGGACCAGAGAAGGCTCTTCTGTTTTTGTCAGACTAACTGTGACCTGGAGCAGCAAAATGCATTTCAAAATGCAAGGGGGGAAGTCGCTGGCCCTCTGCAACATACCTTGAATTCCTACATTCAGTTAGAACTGTGGCTGGATGGGAAGAATAATTGGAAAGAAAGAAGCTAGGGACAGAATTAACAGTTCTTTTCTAACATTTGTGCTTTTGAAGCAGTGGTAGAAGCAGCTTCAGCTTCTGCTTTCACAGTAAAGGTTCTCTAAATATGCTTTAGGAAATGGCATTTCAGGTCTTTACTAGATTCCTGCATGGAATAATGCATTTCCCATTTCTGCTTCATTGTCCTATGCATCTTTGGTGGATGATTACAAAGCAATGTATGTGAATCCAACTATTGGAAGTAAAGTATGATTAGTATTGTTGGTGTATGTTGGTGCAAGAGAGCAGCTGTAGTTCCTAGACACAGAGATGGACATTCCCTCTGCAGTGCATCCAGGTACATTACCGTATCACAAAGTGTAATAGGAAATTCTTACAGAATGCCAGCAGCTGCCATGGATTTGGGAGGAAACAAGGGAGTTAATTTTGCAAAGAATCAGCTGTTTGAATTGCAGATCACATAGCCAAGGGTTCTGCTTGCCTTGATGATACACTTCATGTTCTTCTCTGTTCTGCACTTTTCATAAGAGCTTCTTGAACAGAGTTACCTTGCATAAACTTGCCTGCTGGAAGTGTTGTGGGATCGCTGCAGTTTCAGTCTTTTTGTTGTCTTAGTGATCCATGCAGAGAAATACAGTATCAGAAAACCAGAAAGGATGGTAGAGTAAACCTTTGCTTTTGTATTTTGTTTAAAGAGAGGAAGTTTTATTGAATTAATTGTCACTTTATTAGCTATAAATTCTTATGCGTGTCCATTGAGATCTACTATCTGTAGTGACTGAGACAAATACCAACTTGAAGAGTGCTGCATTGGCAGGAAGTAAACATCTATTCTAGCTGGCATTTTTTGTTTTGGAGATGTTAACTCTCTCATGCTCAACTCCTGAACCAGTTCTGACTTTATTTAAAAAACAACAAAGCCCAAAACAAAGAAACTGACCGCCCCTTTTCAGACCTTACAGTGATACATTCATCTAAACGTTGACTGAATCCATTTTGATCTGCAATTAAATACAACGGGTGATCCTGCCTTATGTTTCTTAAAACTATTAATATTGTGTAACTGTAGCATACATCCTGCATTTCTAGAGGCCCTGCTTTTCTAGACAGGCAGATGTCTCTAGACTGTGTTTAGTGCTTATTTTAAGTGAATTAGAAGCTTTCAAAAGGTTCAGTTGGCAATTCCTGCAGGGAAGGACCTGTAGGAGACAATTTGGTGGATGTTTGGCCTTGACAAATATCCGGACATTTTGAGTAGGCCTGGTGTTAATCTACAGTGCCTACTGCTTGAAGGAGAAGCTTTCAGAAACATCTCCCAAGACGGTAGGCTTTGAAGTTTGCCTTTTGACAGAAGGACTGACAAAGCCAGTGAAGACTGCATAGTTGGAAAAGTGCTGTTTGTAATTCGGTAGATTTAATGAGGGATTGGAAATGAATTCTCTTGATGCAAAACACCTACAGGAAGCATAAGACTAGACTGCTTAACTTAGACACTCAAATTGTCTTCAGGTGAAGGTTGGCTGGATAAAGATCCAACGCAGAAATGCATCTGTTTTAATGGCTAGATGTATGTAAACACAGAGGAGCAGAGATCACAGAGCACTAGTTGATTGGGGCACACTTGGATGAGTCATTGATGGGATGTAGTAGGGATGTAGCCAGCATCACAGATGTGCTCATACTATGTGCCCAGTTTGGGAAACACTGGCTTGTAGTGGAAGAACATGAGGAGGAGGGTTACATAAAGCTGTAAGAGATGCCAAGTCTCTTTTATTCATGACTCACCAAGGCAGTGGCAGCTTGTACTTGCTGCTCCCTGACTAATGCAGGGGTTATTCCCGACTGTTCAAAGAATATTGGAGGTTACTAGTTCAGAATTTTTACACATTACATCATTTTGTTGCAATGACTGACTCATTGGGTCAGTTTATTTAGCAAGTAAGCAGTGGTAAGCAAGGGAACTGTAACAGGGTATACCTGCATTGGCTCAGTTGACAGTACAGTTTGCTCCCTGTTCTAATTGCTTCTTGATAAGATTTCTCTCCTTTCCTGGAGGCAGAGAGAGCATAGCTGTACCTGCAGGCAGTCTACGAGTCTTAAACAGAAAACCAGTTGGTGGGTGTGTATGTGGGATTCATTTGTGGATTAAAAAAAACATCCATTATTTCCTGAAATCTCATTTTACGTGGCTTTGTGTACAGGAAGCAGTATCTGTTATCTGTAAAGCAGCGTACCGTAGGCTGCATGGAAAGGGAAAAGGCCAATCTGGAAGAATCAGTCTTTAGGTGTAACACACGCACTCTGAGGCACATTTATCCCTAAATATCTCAATTCTTCCAAGTGCAAAATAGGCATAGCATTGCCCAACGAAGACAATCAGTTAAAGTCAGTTCTAATGTCTTATTTTCCCCTGGCTAATTAAGTCTTTCATGAGTCTGTCAGTCACTAGCATCAGGAACAGAACGTTGCCTGTAGTAGTAAGGAACACTTGCATCATCAGGAAAACGATTACCTGGATATATATTTGCTAAGAGATAGGAATCTTGTATGGGAAGGCATGCCTGAGAAAGTAGGAGAATAATACTAAGTTGTATTCCTCCAAATCTTTTAATGTATAAGAATATTCACTTTCTTGTATATTCTAGTTAGCTACCATACAAGTTCTCAGTATGATGAAACTGAATGTTTACAGATTTTTAGTAAGACTTTGAAAGAAATATAATTCATATAATGCAAAGTGCTTTTTTTACCTTCGGTGGAACCCTTTATGTAGAATATAGGCCCCAGGTTGTGTGAGTTTGTCCTGCATCCCCACATAGGTGACAGCAGATTCTAGACATAGTTAAAACCTTGTTAAAAGGATATTTATTTATTTATTTATTTTAAAGCTTGCCTGTGATACTACCAGCGCTTGAGTTTGCTCATGCTTGAAGGGTTCAAGACTCAGTACTGATAGATGTCTTCCATACACCATAATCTATGGCCTTATTGAATCATGAGGAATACTCCTTATTCTGAAGCAAAAAGAGACTGCCTTACTTTTAGTTTCACCAGGACATAATTGAGTTTGATCTCAGCACATAAAAATACTCCAGATGGAAGACATTTTTACTGCATTCTTACCTAAATTACTTCATGTGTTTCTCTAGATAACAATGAAGACATCATCTCTCAGAAAAGCAACTATAGTTTGGAACCTTCTGTAGTGGGGGAAGATAATGTAATTTAATATAATATAATATTCTTTCTAAAAGGGTTTATGCTGATCAGCTGGAATACATTTAACTGGTGTGGTCTTTTCAGTCAGGAGTGGTGGGCTTCACTGTTTGTAAAACCCACCGAAATTACTCTATGATTTTTCAGACAATGTATCTATGTTCAAGACTTGCCCATAGAACTGTGCTGCCGTCTTCGTGATGATCCTGCCCACTGCCCCTGCACAGTAACTGCACTGCAGTGTGCAGAACTGCACTAATTCATGTATTGGTGATACACTGCCATGGACACACGTTCTGATGTCACTTTTGGTGTCGTCTTGTCGCAAGGTTATGGATGCTCTCAGCATCTTGCAGCAGAAAGTTGCAATCTGGAAGGATTTGCAAATAGAGTACCGTGGATCCATCACCTGGAGGAATCATGCTGATGGAGTTAGGTCTTTGTGAAAAGAGAGGGTAGAGAGAAGATTGACAATCTGGGGTGTGTCTATGAGTGGCCTGTACTAGTGAAAAATCAGGCAAGATAAGCTTCCTTCAGAAGGAATGTGGCATTAAAACTGTTTTAGCGTGGATTAAAGGAACTAATTTGGTTTGAATTGATGCTACCAAGATGCTGTTAAGGAGCTGAAAGACCATGGGTGTTTTAGAGGGCTTATCTCCTCTTCTTGCCCATTATGCCTTTTGTTGTGTGCGCATTAGCTGAAGAAGTCCAATTCACTGAACTCGTGATTTGCAGTCCCTCAGCTTAGAAGGTGATTTAGAAAGCGACATTCCCTGCCTGATTTTAGCTCTTGTCAGGCACAGGATCTTTCTCCTGATGTGGAGAGAAATGCTGTTACAACTGGAGCCCAAGGCACTGCTGATTCATGTACATTATCTGTCTCTTGACTCTAAAATCACTCGACACAAGCAAGATTCCCCTGCTGCAGTCTGCCCCACCCTATCCAGGCCTTCTAGAAAATATCCTCTTGTAAGAAAAAGTCTTTGCCTTCTGATTTCTATAGTGACACAAGACTCAATAGCTTATTGCTGAAGGATTTGAACATAGGTAGTGTTTCCTTATACTACAGGAAGGCCCTCCCAGAAGTAAGACTTGTGGCAAAATGACTAGCATTTTTTGAGGAAGGAGTATTGAAGGCTCTGCGGACAGTATTGAACGCTAGAAAGCTAGCAGAAACATGCACACGAGTCCCGCCTGGGTGGTAACAACTATCATGAAATGAGAGACTATTAAGACTCCATGTTTAACCTAAAGAGAAAACCTGTGTGATGTTTTTTCAGTGAGCTGTGAGAACATCTTGACATCTTCACTTAAACCTCTCCCAGACGAAGGAAGCTTTTTCTGAGTCCAGTGTGGGGTTTTTCTGGTGATGGTTTCTTCCCCCCCCTTTGTGAATTGTGTGAATACCTTAATGATTCTATGATTCTATTTTTTTCTTGTTCAAGATTGTCAGGAACAGTAGAGAAGTGTGCCGATTACTTAGGATGTAGATATTTAAGTGAGAGTAGGCAAGCACAAATCATCATGAGAAAGGGAACAATGCAGAGAAGCATCTCTGTTTGATGCTCAGCAGAGATCAGATGCTGTGTCCAGATTAAGGAGCAGACACTTCAAGATCCTGCTTCTCCAGTCATCCAGGTTAGGTACCTAAAATAGAGTGTGCTCTGTCTACCTGCTGGCACGCATATTCCTTTTCTGTCTGTGGAAATGAAGCAAGGATGGAAAATGAATTTCTAGCACATGCCCAACTCTTACTTCAGTGTAGGGTCAAATTGCGGCTGGAGCAAACACACATTGAAACTTAGTCTAACTGTTACAGATTTTGCTCATGAGTTTAAAGTAAGGCCCTTTAGGCTACCTTGTAGACAGCACAGAAAGGAAAAAAGAGATTAATGCTTGTTAAAAAAGTTTTGTGAATGTTTTGTCTTTTGTATCTATTCTTGCTTTTACTGCCTAGATGTCTGAGCAGGAAGAGAGAATTCTCTGTTAACTGTCATTATGATGGGGGGTGGGTATTTTGTAGCTGTGGCAATCGGGGAACAATTTGTGGCCTTTTCAATTGTTTGTAGTATCTGTTTTTAACATGGGAATGCTTGAATCATCTGTTTTCTCCTTAAAGGGACCATTGAGATTTTTCTTCCATCAGCTAAGTGATTACAAGGCTAGTGGAGAGGAGTGCATGATGTCATATGGTAGGGAATACCCCAAAATGGATTTTTCTTCCGTCAGCTAAGTGATTACAAGGCTAGTGGAAAGGAGCATAGGTAATTTCCTTTCAGCAAAGGGTGGCCTAGTAGATCAAGTGACTCTTAAGCACCCACTCTGCTTGAAGAGTGGGAGGAAAAATTAAGAGCTTGGCTTTGGTTTGGTTCATTCTCTGAGTTTACTCCCAAACGTCTGTTAGCTTTCCTGGGTAGGCTCCCTCCCAGCTTCTTGTGTACCTGGCAGAGCATGGGAAGCTGAAAAGTCTTTGACTAGTGTAAACACTACTTAGCAACAACTAAAATATCAGTGTGTTATCAACACTATTCTCATACTAAATCCAAAACATAGCACTGTAGCAGCTACTGGGAAGAAAATGAACTCTATCACAGCTGAAACCAGGACAAACACTAAATCTTTGCTCAGCTTGGCTTTGGTTTGGTTCATTCTCTGAGTTTACTCCCAAACCTGGTTTATCGGAGACATGCTCCCAGCAGCTCTGAGTCTAGCCAGACACAGTGACGCAGAGGTGGGTATTGTTGCTTCCAGACTGTGATTTTTGATGAACAAATATTTCTTGCCTAAAAGGAAGAAAAAGCATGACCTAAACATGAAGCATTTTCTTAGCAATTTTGCATTATGCTTTTGTCACTAGTGCAGGAAGTGCCTGAGGGGTAGACAAGGCTTCTCCTGGACTTTCCGGTTTGCGCTTCCTGTGGTCAACTTAAAATACAGTGCTAAATGATGTTTAGAAAGTTTTTAAAGAGGCAAGGTTAGCAAGAAATTACTTTGAACTTTACATAGATAGTTGAGAATCAGCCTCTACATTTCCATGTTATTGCTACCTCAGTGAAACTCCTGGCTTCTTTGGGAACGGTGGATTTCATTGTAAAGAGCGAACTGGTAACCATTATTAGTGGGCAGAGCATAAAAACTTTAATCCAAGGCTGTAGTTAGATACGCAGGAGCTGTACGCTGTAAACTAGGTTAAACAGGCAGTGCCCCCCGCCCCTTCTGCCAATGTTGTGCCAGAGTTAGTGTGCAATGGCTGTGAACTGGCAGCTTGGAGAGCTGGCCAAGCTGTTGGATCTGTGCGCACGGAAGAAAAGCAGTGATATGGTAGAATTTGTGTCGTTGTGTACTGCTTGTATATCCTTGCAGTTCTTTCCTTTGAATTTCTGCAGATGGTCTGAGGCTGTTTATCCCACTTCTGTACGGGTGCAGAGTTTGTGTGATGGGCAGCGCAGAGTTTGCGTCCCTCAAGGTGAGGGGCAGTGTGGGTGAATAAGCTCTGTTCTAGTCTAGATTGCAAGTGCTACGGAGTCATCTGGGAGTGAAGGCGAAGCCAGTCTTGGTCTCTAGCACCTCACAGTGGTATGTAGGACTCAGCATGTCGGAACTACCTAAGTGCTCTCTTTCCTGCTCATTCATTGTGAGCCTAATGCTTTGGGCTATTGGTTGCTGCAAACCGCAAATGTGAAGAGACAGCTTTTCTAGAATCTGTTTCATGTCTGAGGAGCTGATTGACAAGATGGTTGGTATTTTCTATGTCACAATTTGTACTCCAACTCCCATTGCTTGTTTTCAGTTTAGTTTGCCTTCAGCTGCAAACATGCCTATGAGGGTATGAAGTTACATTTCAAAGGCCCTGCTAATCTCTCGTATATAGCTCTAATTGTAGCAGCTACTTTTTAAAACAGGTGTTCTCTGGCGATTCATGCCAAAAAGTGTAACCAGACTTGGCTAACTGATATTGTTAAACACCAGGGTTTTATCAAGAGCATCACAGTTTACTGCCATCACGCTGTGGTTACTAAAGATGAGTAAAAGCTTGCTAGGTGTGTATTAGTGTTGTACTATGAACCTAGATCACACAAACATCAGAATTTGGAGTGCTACATTCTTCCTCTGTGGTTCATAACCATGTTCTTAAAATGTGAAAAATTCATTCATGAGTAGTTTTACTCTGATTTCATCGTAACAGGGTCCAATGGCCCCATGATGACTTCTGACAGATGGATAAAGCTTCCCCTTCCTGTCAATAAGAAATAATCCCCATACTGCTACTACATATAAAACTACTAAAGAGTCTGTTTTATAGTCGTGCCCATGTCCATCTGGCCTCTTCTGGGAATGCATGAATACTCGGCACACGGCATAGCCATGACTGAGGGAACAGCCTTTTGTTTCCAGATTCCACCTACATATTATCATGAACCACTTACTATAAAGAACACGCATTAAGACTGAACAGGAGTAAAGCTCTAGAAAAGATGAAGTTTACTTTTAGCTTGCTTAGAGTGTGCATTGCAGAAAATGACTGTAGCATATGTCTATGAATTATATACCATTTGGATGATGTTCAATCTATAGCACTACTTAGCATCCAGAAAGAAGTTTAACACTGATATGCCCTTATTAGTACTCAGCGAAGTTCCTGGGGGCGTGGGGGGAACCCGAGCTCATAAGGTGCCTGGAAGACCTTTACATAGGTAGTGTTTTAAAAATATTCCTTCCTAGGTGTTACCAAATAGTAGATAATGTTCATCTTTGTAATCAATAATTGTAAGTGTTTATGCTTGTAAACATAACAATGTGGGGTTTTTATTTACTGTCATAACATCAGCAAACTGTTATTTGCATTCAATTGTGTGGTAATAGGCTGTTGGAAATATGTTCTTAAGGTATGTGTAAAAGTAAATATGGCCAGTGAAACTGCGTGTGTGTTTGTCCTCAGTACTCTGAGCCTCATCTCTCTCCCTCTTGCAGTGTCTCTTCAATTGGCTGACAACAGAGCTTGTGTCACAAAGCAATCAGTCTTAGAAATAGTTTTGGTCTTGTAGGAATCCCGCTGAGAGACTGTAAGGTCCACATAGATGGTCTGGAATACGAGTAACTTCCTAGTTCTCTGACTCATCCCCATAGATGAACAATTTTATGACTTTTAAGTAATTGCTTATGAGTCACCTGGAGGACTGTAAAGGAAGATGTGTGGCACTTGTTTTCATGCCAACACTTTTCTCCAACTGTGATAGGATGTTAGTGAATCATAATCAAGGGAGAAGAGCACTTGCATGAACATCTGCAGGAGCACTGGGATCTCAGAGAGTAGAAGTGGCACAAAACATGGAATTTCTTTGCTTTCTTTTTCTTGTTAGAATTTTTTGGCTTTGTGTTACCTTTTCATGTCAGTATTTCTTTCCTTGAATCATTGGCGTGTTACTCATGTCTTGATGGTTACACTTCTGTCCATGATTTTACTTTTTCTTATCTTGCATAGCTTTAAGCTTGTACGCTTTCTCACACCTTAACAGCTGTCTTCTCAGCACAGCAGAGCCGAGTTTACACACCTATGCTGTATAAATTAGGCTTTGGATCACAGCCTGACACGCTATGCTGAGTGTTACAGAGGGCAAGAAGAAGTGTCCCCACTACACTCTTCGTTTTAATGTGGTCTGCACTGTGAGATGAGCACGAGATCTCTGTGCTCTACAGAGGTGGGGTTTCTTCAGGCTCTTCACAAAATATATTTCATGTTTGTTCTGTTCTGGTGCTGCTGCTGGATGCTCTCAAATTTCCCTTCTGAGAAGGTTCAAAAGGTGAGCGGCAGTGTCCTAATGGAGCACAGCTCATTTCTGTCACTGAGGCTCTTCTCGCTAACTTTTGCCCAATTGTTTGCATGCGAGCACGAGTCATTACCATTTACTTGGTGTCATCAAGCTGTAATGATTCAGCTCTGAAAAGCTGTATTTACAGGCAGCCAAATGAAACACACAAATACATGTAAGTATTTATTGCAGAGAGCTTGTCCTTCTGATTTTTACAATAAAATATGGTGGTATGTTCTAAAAACCACCGTGGATATTCCTATTTAAATTCTGTGTTAGAGACTGAGATATATGTAGTTCTTGAGTAACATGGCAGATGTCCAATTTTCCAAGAAATCTTGCTGACAAATTTTTCATTGTGTCATGGTCTTTTCTGAGTCATTTGGAAGAAAAATGAAATATCTTTCATGTTGTGCGTGATCTTAGGTGACACTATGAGCAAAATGTAAATTCTAAATCCGCTTGCATTATTTCTGCAACAGGAGGTCAGTACTTTTTTACATAATATGAAATTACAAATGCAGTCCAATAATAGCCCTTTTGCATCTCAGTTTCCCATTTTGTAAAATGGAGTAATTTGGTGGAATTTGAATGGAATACAGTAATATTGTTAAAGCACTCTGTATCATATTACTCATTTGCGAGTTATCAGTGATGGTGTTTCAGTCTCCAAACATAGCTTAAAATGCTGTTTGAATAGGATAGTATGGGATATAAGATAGTTGGTATAGGAAAATGTTTTCTTTGCTCACGTAATAGTATTGACTTGGGAATGAAAATCCTGCTGACTTGTCAAAATATACCCACAGTCATATGGGAACTTGAAGATTATTTAAAGACTTTTGACCATTTTGAAGTGAAGAGCCTAGTCCAGCTGATCAGGTCTGATCTGTAAAAACCTGAGCTTTGCTTCATAACCTAGAGGAGTGAGGAGTCTACTGGCATAGGTTGCTGTGAATGACAAAGCTCATATCCAGTGATGAGGAGAGTACTTGTGGCCAGAATAGCTGGCCCAGGAATGTTCCCGTCAGCTTTGTGAGGAAGATTTTTGAGTCGTGTCCAGGGATTTTCAGTGCGTCACTGAGTTATGTGGCTGGCTGTTTATAGACTGGACAGTCTTCAAGAAATCTGTGCTTTTCCAGTCAGATGCGTAATCCTGCTGCCGCCTTAGGTCAATGGCAGATTTTTCAGCCTCTTTAATGAGACCGGGGGTGGATACACGCTTGCCGTCTCAGAAGAGTGCACAGGTTGCTCTCCAGTTTGAATGGGGCTCCCATGCTTCAAACCGGCTACAGAACAAGTACTGCTTACTTTATGTGTAAGCAGCTCAGAAGGTGGAACATTTGGTTCATACACGTCTGCACAGTCAGCCGAGGTGGGGATTTTTTGTGGTTTGTTTCCCCCCCCCTCCAGCTTCGGGATTCCCCTGTGTATGCCAGAAAAGGTCTCACTTTGTGTTTTCGAGGTTATGGTCTTTGAGGAAGATGAAGTTTCCCAGACTCTGCAGGCACACCAGTCTCTTCAGGTCCTATAGTTGTTGATCAATCTGTGAACTGCATGCTGTGCTCAGGAAGAGACAGAGCAGGAAGGATTTGCCTGTCCAAATACAGACTTCTGCTTTGGAGCTGGTTGTCTCAGTCTCCTGGGTAGTCCGTGGAGAGAAACAGGTGTTGCTGGGGTATGACTCATCCCATCCAAGGCTGTGTCCCAATAACCGTCTGGCCACTCACACCGTCGGAAACAATGCGGTCAAAGTTTCATCAGAGCAGGACTCATTCACACCAGGACTAAATATTCCGCGTTTTCTTCACAAGCTCAGAGCATGTTTGCAATTAGCTGAAAATTACGTTTATTTGACCCTCTTGAATATTCCTCTTGAAAATAGTAGCTTGATTACTATTGTGATAGATTTTCATTGGCTAAACTTGGTGGTTTTTTCCCTCATGTTAATTGAACAGAGGAAGAAAATACGTGCAGGTTAAGAAAGTTTTTGGCTATTTTTAACAGATTAGGTGGCTAAGTGGCTCTCCAAGTGAATTCATATTTCACTGACTGAGAGCAAAACTGCAGGTTATCCATTCATAACAAGCTAAGAACAACAGTCTTATTCCTATTAAACGGTTGTTCTTATTTTACCTTCATGCTGGCCAATGCAGCTTCTGAAGGACTCTGAATTTGAGTAGGGCCTTCACCATTTCAAGGGAGAGAAGTTTTGTGTTGTAAGAAGCTCTGCACGCTTATGGCTCTATCTTTGCTATAGCTCTCATTTTCAAGTGTGCAAAAAGGCTGCCTTTTAAGGGTAGTCTCAAGAGATTAATCTTTCTCCATTAACGAGTCTTGGTGAACAAATCCTGGCAATATTCCTCTTTCAGGATCTTGATAGAATACTCTGACTTCTAACGTTTCTTCTAGGATATGAAACCAGAGTGGAAGAATTGCTGGAGTGTTAATTTACTACCTGGTGTCTGTCTCCTGGAGGAAGAGGAAAAAAACTGGAAAGCAGTAGTCTCCCAGTGGAATCTTGGCTTGAGGTGAATAGATGAATGACAACATCTCTGTTCTGCAGCGGGGCCTCTCTGACCTTTTGCTTCCTGTTGAGTTGTGAAACAACAAAGTAAACATTTAACTGAATGTGGCAGCTTGAGACAATTGGCCCTATTGTAGAAGG
Source organism: Fulmarus glacialis (assembly GCF_000690835.1). Classification (NCBI taxonomy): domain Eukaryota; kingdom Metazoa; phylum Chordata; class Aves; order Procellariiformes; family Procellariidae; genus Fulmarus; species Fulmarus glacialis. The sequence goes on along the minus strand of NW_009195818.1, from coordinate 28,608 downwards.
AAGGTCAGTCCCTTCTCTCTCTGCATAAATTCTCTTCGCTGGCAATGCTAATAGAGCTGCAGTGGAAGAAAGCCAGGCCTTTCATTGGGCAAGGCCCAAGTTTAAGCAGAAATACAAATAGTGTGTGGCTTGGTCCCTGGAAGTGTCCTGGATGCAGCAGGGCTGCTGAGGATTGCCCACGGTCAGAGCCCATTCAAAAGTATTTTGTTTGTAGCATAGGAAATAGATTTGCAATACTGAAGTCTTCAAAGCTCTGCCATGGGGGTTGGTGGGAGTGGTGGACATGGCATCTTTTTTTTACTGATATAACCATTCCAGAGTGGAATTGCTGAGATGTGTTCCTTGTACAAAGAGGAGTCATTCTTCAAACTCGTTTCCTTGATCTCATAGCACTGCCATGACTCTGCATTCCTACCTGAGGTAGGCTTCTCGGTGTGAATAAAACCACAAGTTCTGAAATGCTATAAATTTACCTGAACTTATTGTTCATCCAACTCAGATGTAAGCAGTTTATTCCCTTGTTCATATCAGTTCATACCAGCCTTCAACTGTGCTTTGTGATGATCTGTCATAATCCTGCTGAAGAAGACCTGGCTAATACCGATGCACTACCGCCAACCTTGTGTATTGCCAGATACAGTCCATGAGAATGTTTTGTCCTGCCTTTAAAATACTGTCTACTGTACATGTAAGTAAAATTACAAGTAGAAAGAGACAGTCTGGAAATATATTCATTTTAATGGTAGTTCTGCCCATCTGATAAATCTGCTGCCCTACTTTATTTATTGTGGCCTTTTTTTATTTTAGAGCAGATTGATAAGTAAATTGCTTTTAAACAGATTACATGTCAGTAGGGATGGTACACGTTTAATGGACATTTAATGCACTTACATTTATAAGGAGTTTTACTTTCTCTTCTCGGCTGTGCTAGAATGCAGATGCCAGTCTCTTCTGACTTCCTGTAATTAATTTTATAGACTGAATCAAATCTACATTTGGAATGCTGTTGCTTTCAAAGAATATTGGTCTTGTGCAAAAAAAAAAGCAGCATATCAGCTGCATGAAGATCTGCCTTGTATCCATCCCTTGGTCCCCAGAGAGCCTTTTCCTCTCTACAGCACCTCTGTATTCTCAGTCTATTCAGTCAGAGTTGTCTTGTGGAGTATTTTAGTTTGCTTTTATTATTGTTTTCATATCAAGTGGAAAAAAGATACTTGAAGTGGTGTTCATATAGGTAAGGGGCACTTGAGTATTATCTGCAGGTTTTCTGCTTGCTTTAGTTCTCAAATAATTTTGTGCACATATCTAATTAGTATACTGATAGTCTCTCTGCAGATGTTTCTGCCAATGTATCTTTGCAGTAACATTTCTCAGTGAAATAGGTCTGTACAGACAATCCTTGTCTTAAAAAGTTAAGGGAGTTAGGGACCAATGATGTCTGCATATCGTGCCATCTCTTCCATTGAGCTGTAGCTACAGACAGCCTTCTCTTTGGGTGATCCTTGAAATTCATTACTTCTGTCATGTATGCAGAATTAGAATATTTCACGGAAAATGTCAAAAAATCAACAAAATAGGTGGTATATACACAGCTGACCACTGAGCCCTGCCATTTTGTGAATGGGAAAGTCTTAGTTAACTGTTTTGGACTCCCTTCCTGGATTCACTTTCTTTTTCTGTGAGACTGTGTCCTTGATGGTTTTCACAAGCATGTATTTCCCAAGCTGTTTTCTAGGGGGACTTTTAAATGTGTTGTACTTTGATCTGCCAAGTCCCTAGCCTGGCAAGGCAAGCTTGCCACTTCTCTGTGAGAATAATTAAGGGCTTTAAAACTGACACTTCCCCCGTTTTTCAGACATACTGCTCCTCTGTTTATTCTTCCAGCACCACCCAATGTAAATGAGTTCCCGTTAGTCACACAAGAATTTTTTTGTAACCCGATATGCAATGATGTATTCTCAGTCCAGTGTTCATTAAATTGTTGTACCTTTGTGTAACATCATTGTACATCAGTTCTTTGTCAGATGGGCACCTATAAGCTGCGTAGAGATGTCTTATAGATCTCTTCAAATTCTCGTGACTTAGACCTGCCAAAGTTCTCATGTCTTCTGTTTTGTGAGGCTCCATTTGAATGAGGATGAACTTCAAGAGCTGTAATTCAGACAGCAGTCTTAAATTACTAAGCTCTCATTGAAATTCATTTTCTTCAAGGTTCGTTGCTTTCTCACACTTGCCACCATGATCACTGCTATGCTGAGCTCTCCTGATTTTTTTATGGTTGCCTGCTAGTGAATCTTTCAGATGGACTTGTTGGATTGTAACTCACTGGTTTTTTTGATAAATACATTAAAAGTGGACTGTGCAAAAATATTATAGTGTATACAAATCATAATACCTATTACTTCTGCTCTGTGGCTTAAAATGAACCACTATGTTGTTTTAAGAGAAAAGGAGTCTGAACAGCTGAACTGTTTGAGCTGTCCGACCCCTAACAGCCTAAGGCTGGCTTTGCTGGAAGCACGCACAGGACAAAGCCACTCCTGCCTGTTTTTCTTCTTTGTAGCAAGCTGATTAATTCCTGAAGTAGAATTTTGATCAGGGCTGAGCATGGAAATCTTATCTTGCCTTTGCTTGTGTGGATGAAGGATTATGGGGGGAGTTGGTATAGCCAATGAATGCTAGATGCTGATTGATGCTTCTTCTAGACACTTAAAACTTTTTTTTTAAGTTTATGGAAATGAGCTGCTGTGCCCTCTTGTTTTTACCACACTTGAAATAATGGTGAAGCTAACTGTCTAGCAGAAGCAATGAAACCAGACAGAACAGTATCTTGCTCTTTTATGTATTGTCATGCAACAAATTTAACCGTGCGTATTTGCCTCACTTTCTGCCTCCGTTTTATTTTGTCACTGTAGTTGCACTGATTTTTTTTCCAGAGCTTTCCAAGGCTTGTTTCTAATACTACACCTTACAGGCTTCCCTGCCTGTATTGCTCTATTTTTGGGTAACTATCTCTAAACAGAAAATGTTTTCCAAAGTCAGGAAAAAAAAAAGAAAAAGAAAAAAAGAGTGAATTGACTTTAGGGGCTAGAATGTAAGAGAAGAGTCATCTCACATGGAGATATTGAAAAGTTTTGTCCTTTTGCCCCTTTGGGGAAATAGGCTCTTTGCTGCTCATGCTAGGTGTTTTCTGAATGCTGTGTGGGATTGCCCATCTGTGTGTGTGTAGCACTGCAAGTCATGTTCAGTGTTTTTGTTCACATGTTCTTGCCCTACTTGTTCCAGAGGTATATACTCTTTCTGCTTTAGTCTTTCATCTCCAAAAGATTATTTTAACTTCTCAAAATGTAATGGAAGACTGTGCAGATGGTTGGCTTAAAATCTATTGTTCAGCTCCTTCCCTCTTGGGAAGGTTTATTGGTGTCCTGTTGGCAAGCAAAACACAGCTCTTTTTTTCCAGAAGCAAAATTTATGATTCTTCCTGCCTGTTGAAATTCACTCAGTCCTTCTGGAGTTCATCCAGCCCGAAGTTTTCAGACTTGCAACAAAACACTGGCATTGGTTTGTTTAGACCTATCTCAAGTAGGAGAGTTTTAAAGCTGGTATTTTTAAAATACTTTTCTGCCTCTCTAAATAAAGAGCTTCGTAGGACTGACTCCAGGTATTTTTTTAATAAACCATAGCATTACTGCTGAACTTTTGGATTGTCTCCAACTTTTCCAGGAAAACTATGGGTAAACTGTCAGGATCAAAGATTGAAAATATATATATAAAAAACCAACCAAACAAAAAAATATATATGAAAACAAAAACCAACCAACCAAAAAAAACCCTAAGCCTTTCCTTGAAGAAAAATATTTCATTTGCTAGTTCTAAAAAATTATTAAAGGCACTGTATTTGAAAAATGAAGATGATTTGTCACTAGTGCTTCTTACTTGTGAGGTGATTATTCTGTCATTTGAAATTTGTAAACACTGTCTGGGCTTCTTCCTGAGGATTTTATCCAGCTCACACTCACTCTTTACCTTCACAAATGACTGTGCAAAACTTTAGGTCTCTGTGGTGTCAGATCACAGCAGAGTATCACATTGGTCTTCTCCAGATTTAAATTTTAAGAATTTTCTTTTTCAAGATCCACCTGTCAGACAAGTTTTGTTACTTACAAAAGTTAGCTCTGTAGAAGTTTGAAGTGTGTGTTGCTTTTAAAGTGAAGTTGCAGAAACCTTTTGGAATCTAAAAACATTAAGGCAAAACAAGAGAAAGCCAAAGGTCTTGCGCTGCAGAAGAACCTTGCAGAAGTACAGAGTTGCTGGAGGGAAAGGGCAGGTGTTGGGATAGGGGAAGGGGGTTTGGACGGCAGAACTGTGGAGAGGAGGGGAGGACATGAAAGACAGGGACTGTCCTCTCCTGCACTTCTTCTCCTGGAGAGGAGAGAAGGTATGTACAAGCCCAGACTTTTTTCAGCCTGTGAAAAGTAACATTTATTTTTACTCCTGCCTTTTCCCCAGTCTTCAGCAACTCAGTCATCTATATGTATATCCTGCTTCTCACCAGAAACAACTGCTCTGTGCTGCCCCAAGGATCTCTACTTTGCTTTTTGTGGAAGTGTTAACAAAGCTATTTCCTCGTTCTGTCTCCTGCAGTTCTGAAAAAGAATAGTAATTTAAACATGCTAGAGGAGGTTTTTTGCAAGCTTAAAATATGCCTTATGGACAAGACTATTGTGCTGTTATTGCATCAGATGGCTTTACTGTCACAAAATTTTCACAGCAGCTGCAGGCATATGGGCTTGGGATGGATGGTATCTATCATACAGGCTGTAAAAAGACTTAAAACTGAGACACAGACTGGCAGATCTGTAACTGTAACTTAGGCTTTAAGGGAAACATAGAGTTTTTGGGAGTAGGCTTTTATACTAGTCTTTTACCCTCCAAAGGAGTCCAGAGATGTCAATGTTACCTGAATTTTAATGAAATTAAATGATAGGATACCAAGGGGGGAAGAGGGGGACGTTAGCTTCCATTTTCTCTTGTTAACAGGGAGAAGGCTTTTACTAGAAATGAGAACTGAGGTTGTATGAGGTAAAATTCTTTTTTTCTCAATAAATAGTATTGCTTTGAATAAAAAGTCCTGAGTTCTCAGACCACCTATTTAATATTTTTATATGTCCTAATATTTGCCTTCAAATAAATTGAAATATTAGCGATTAAGGTGTAATACTTAGGCCTATTTAATTTCTCTGCTATGAGCATTACTTGGGGAATAGGGTTAATGACAAAGCAAGAGATTTTGAATGTCAGAATTTCGAATTTCTTGTTCCTCAAAATTGCTTTTTAGATGGGCATTTGAGCATTTGGTGAGGACAAGTACAATCCCACCTATGACAATTTCTAGCAAATTGAGAAGAAATGTAGTCTTAGATATAATTATTTTCGTATACATTTTGGAAAATAGGGAGCTGTTGTGCAAGAATGCTCTGAGTCTAACCTTGTCAAGTTTGTCTCTCCACACTTTTTGTCAGCTGGTTTCTCAGAGCAAGTGTGGCAGCCAGTGTGTTATTTCACAGGAGTCTGTTGTGACAGGAAGCAGAAGAGAATTTTATTGGCATGAGTTGAGGACAGCAGAGAACTGTAAATCAGGCAGGAGCCGCAAAATCCATTTAAACCTGGGTTCCACTACTTCTGCTGCTCACAGAGCTGCTTTCTTTGATAGGTCAGTAAACTCTGTTTTCTACTAAAATGGCAGCGTAACGAGCTGCGCGGTATGTATTCGGTATTTCGTCATTGGTCAAAAGAGCATCCTTTTCCTGCGAGGGCAGGCCAGGTAGAAGTCAGTTTACAAAATCAACGGACACAAATGCAGCATCAGCAGAACAAAATTAGGTGGTCAGGACAGATGCCCAATCTTAATAGCCAGTTCTAGTACGTGCCTCTCCGCAGCAAACTATGTGCATTAGAAATGCCTTGTAGTTATGTGCTTCAGGAGCTCAGTTAGCAAGTACACACACGTGTCACGTCCAGTCATGTCAATTAGAATGGCATTCATTCACAGTGATCCCAATGGCTCCAAATAATACCATTTCATTCACATTCATCCTAAATGCAAAATCTTGGGATATATAAAATACCCATGTTATTTCCATATTAAGTGACACAAACGTCCTTAGGAGCGCTGCACTGCAGTCAGCAGATCCCTTCTCATTATTGCCCTAGCATTTGGGCACCAGCATTCTTACTGGATATACTATGTGTGTTAATTAGCATTAGCTTTTTAAAATATGTATAAGAAATAGTGTCCCCAACCAGAAAAACAGAATTTGTTGCTCAGAAAATCAGTAATCAAACATTTAATTATTTTTGTGTAGGATAAATAGTCTCTTTCTAGGATTATGTGCTCATGCTTCTACAAAGGTGCAGATTTAATCTATTTTATGATGAAAGATTAAAACCACAAATCCTGTTTAATAGTGGATCTCCAGCAATAAGTAGCTATGTCATTTTACGGCTGATGTCCAACATGAGAGTTAATAGTAAGGACACTTTTGTACCTGTTCCACACTGAAGACTAACCTGAATATTGCCTGTAAGACAGGAATCAAACGCTTGCTTATATGTGGGGAACATGGCTAAACATTCCAAACGACAGCACTTAGTCTTGGAATGGATAAATCATTTTGCAGTAATTTTGCTAATTATTGATTAATTTGTCTGCTTAGTTTCAGAATAGATCTCTTCAGACTAATTAAAATGTCACTGTAAAATGTTTTATTGTAAATTCCTGATGGTCAGTCCTGGTTCCTTTACGCTACAGTATTTGTTTGTTACAAAGAATATATGCATCTGGTTTGAAATGGCATTTCTCCAATACATTTATTTACTGGCTCTTATTATAAAATATAACTCCATGTTAGTATAGCTTTTGAATTACGCAGTTTATTCTTATTTTTGGGATCTAGAAATCTTGAGGGTTTTTTGTGGTTGTGTTGGGTTTTTTTGTTTGTTTTCCCCCCACTCCGCTCCTGCCCCGAGTATGCTGACACAGTTTCAGTAATTTATCTGTTGGATATTACACAAATGGGGCAGAGGGAGAAGCATTGAGGAGCTCTGTAAACTTTGAGTGACATGGTAGAAATCAAAGTGACTGAATAAAAACCTGTTATCCAACTTGTGAAAGCATGAATCAGCTAGATGGGGCTTGAAAGAGGATTTGCTGCTGTTGGAATATTCCCTTCTCCATGGTTCAGGAGGCAGTAGTGGTAGAACCCAGAATTTTTGTGAAAGTTATCCATGAATCTGTGGTGTTAGCAGTTTAGGGGTAAGTTTACTTATAATATGTTCTGCTCATAACAGTGTCAGTGATTTGGAGCCATATTTGGTGGTTTCCTAATACTTGGAAGTAGAAACACAATATGAGTTTTTGAGATTAGTTTAACATGCCCAAAAAATCAAAGCCTTCTGCACAAAACCAGAAAAACCCAGCGCGTTAGTATGAAACATTAATGCTATGACCTTAGCATGAAAATACAGAAAAATAAACAGTTACCGCGTTTGCTGATATATAAGAAATATAGCAGTAGCAGTAGATGAATAGCTTCTTATCAGCAGTTAGTTGTAACAAATGTATCAGTGTGTTAGCCTTTCCCCTTCAGTTTTTTCCTATCTTTGGAGAGACGAAGGGTTTTCTCTTGGAGGGGGGGCACAGGGCTACCCATTTGTATGTCTTATAAGCAGGTTCCTTTTATTCTTCAGCAAAATACAGTAATACAAACTCTACCAATTGGTTTTAAATTGACATAGGGTTTTCAGAGCAAGACAAAAATATACATGTGTAGTCTGGATTCAGTCCAAAGCATCTTTACCTCCAAACTGGTTTAGGCCAGAGAGACAGGATGTTCCACAGAGCAAAACACCATGTGATTAAAGAGCATGAACAAACACAGAGTATATTATTAACAAAACACCAGACTGCATTTCATGTTGGGTTTTCTGGCTGGTGACCCATGGAGTTGACTCAAAAAGTTAACAGAGAGACAAAGATCCAGTCTGTTCTAACATAACTAATAATCACAAAAGACTCCCTGGAGCCTTCTTCCTGTATGGCAGTCTTAAAAAGCTGTTCACGCTGGTCCTGACAGTGGTACAAATACACCATGGCGAGACTCTGTGCTCGGGAATGTGTGCTGAGAGAATGTGACGGCATCTGCTGTGGAGGGATTTTACCTTGATTCACCATTCTGTACGTGTCTAGCAGTCAGGTTCCCTGTTATCTCCAGGCGCCTCATGCTATCGATAACACCTTTCATTTCTTCCTTGTGTTCTGACTCACAGGTCTGTCAATGCCATTCTGCCTGTCTTACCTTGTGGCCCCTTCCATTTTCAGGATGTGGCTGATACCTCCACATCCTGATCAGCAGCTGTCTAGGCCATGATCTGTATGGGCAGACTATGAGTCACTCTGCTTTGTGGCGAGGCTGCATGTAGTAAAGGCACGAGATGAAGGGTATATGGTGTTTGGAGACTTGTGGAGCACTTGACTAGCAGCTGACAAGAAATTTTGGTCATAAGCAGGTAGATAAGATGGAGTAGTCTTGGCTAGTCAGGTGCAAGGAAGAGAATTGAAAAAATCTGAACCTTTTTTGCGGTTGTTGATAGCATTGGGAGATTCCGCTCCTGGGAATTTGCATGCCTTTGACCCCAGAAAGCCTGAAGAGATCCACAAATCTTCACCATGTGAAAGTTTCTTCAGGAAATTCAATCAAAAAGTGTCGGAACTGCTGTGTCCCATCCTGTCCGTGTGCATGCCTTTTCGTGGGAGGCTGCACTTCCGCTCTCCTCCTCTGTTAGCAGAGGGCTGAGGTGCCAGTGAGCCTGTGAACGTGTGTGAATCCTGGTGGTGTTTTACAAAAACTGCTTTCTGCCCTCTGGCAGTGTGTGGGGATCTTGGGAAGGGGAACATCTAGCCCATTTACATTTATTTTTCACAGAAGGTTACTTTATCACAAATGGACTTGTGTATCCTGGGTTTTCTTTTTCAGGGCTTCACAAATACTATCAGTTTTTCCATTTGTATTTAACACTTTCAGCCAAACAGAGAGCTCTAGCTATAGTTTAACTCCTCTTTAGTGTTGCAGCCTCATCATATTTAACATGCATTTTAGCCAGGAGGGAAAGGAGCATTTGGTGCTGTGGAAGCAGTGGGTGTCGGATCCTGGACAGGCAATGCGCTGCTGTTGAAGATGACAGCTTTTCCTGTACTGCTCACAGCATCACTCAGGAACGTGCCTCCTCCCTCACAGAGAGGCCAGCTGCCTTCCCTTCCCGTCCCGTCCCCGCTGTTAGTCAGCAGATGCACTCCACTCCTCCAAAGTAGAAGATATTTTCACTAATGCTTCCTCGCTCTTCTTTGTTAACTAACTCTTCTTTGTTATTGCTGAAACTGAGATTTCCCGAGGCACTATGGGCATGGGTTGCTTTGAATGCAAGGAGAGGTACTGTGGAGCAGCACGTATCGGAGCTCCAAGGGGAGGCCCTGGGGTGCCTGCCCGGCAGCGGGGGGTGCGAGCGTGAGTCACAAGCTGCAGAACCGGGAGGGCAGGGGCGTCAGCGCCCTTCGTGCTTGAGTCACTCTTCGCCAGCAGCAGGTCAGCTGGCGGATGGCTGCAGCCTGAAGTGAAAGCTTATAACTCGCCAGCCAGCACACGGTTCCAAAAGTGAATATCTGCATTTCATCAGCATCTTGTATTGTCTCTCTGAGAAATGGTATTCAATTGTAGGTAATTGGTAGTGCTTCGGTTTCCTGTGGCTTTCCACCTGTTCATTTGTGTTGGGTCAGCTCAACTGCTTTATAAACATGGAAATGTGCTTGAAATCTGATGAGCTTGTAACACGAAAGAAAACCTAAAATACTATTAGATTCCAAATGCCAGAACTGTGGGGCTTTCTGTCAAGCTTCGGTTCAGGTTTGCGTGTAATGGTGAAATTAAAACTTGGCATTTATTTCAGGCTCAGTCAGAGAAATCCTTCCTAGGTACTGTAAACAATCAAAGGACCAAATTATTCTTCAGTGCTTGTGTCCCTCAAAAAAAGAGAAATATGTGGGAATCCTGTTGCAGTCGAGAGGAAACTGTGGTACTGGTGAAGTCAGCTGGCCTAGAAATTGTTTCATGTGTTCTTGGTATGAAAATGCACTGAAGTTTCGCAATAAAATGGCAAACATAACGTACTGTGACCTGTTTTCTAACCCTGGGACAAGATTAAATTTGAACTGGTGACAGGTATCAGAATATTTGCCTAAGCAAACACAGTAAAAGTTGTGCTAAGCCTTTTGGAATGTTCAGTCACCCACTTCTGCGTGATTTGCATGATAAAATCTCAAAGAATGAAGTAGAAACACTTTTCATATGTAAAGTAACAATCATCAAGTTCTTCCAGAATGTTCTGTCTTTATACTGAAATGTTCTGCAGATTTTTCTGTAAGTTAGGTGGAGTTAGAAGGCAAATTTACCATCTTAAATGCGGTTTTCTGATTGTATTTGTCCCAAATGTATTTGTCCCAAATACATTAAACTACAATTGTGTTTCCTTAATCCAAACGTGTTGAAATTAAAATTGCTTTTACTTGGAGTTCTGTCACTATTGACGTCACAGCATTTTATTTATTAGCAGAGAAGTTCTAGTCGGAGGCCATAAGTCACAGGTTTTTGTCTCTTCATCTCTCCTTGCAAGACCTCCCAAATTCTTCATGACTCTTAAAAGTATTCCTATTTTTTAGTAAAGTTTTCTGTGGTGCAGACTTAGAGGTATTTTAGCTATTTCTTGCCTATTGTCTCCAAATACTTGAGAGATTATTTTGTCCCTACTGCACCGCTACTGAACCTTGTTTTACAGCCCACATCCTCCCAGCTCAGTGTTCATCCATGAACAAAACTCTGCCACCTTTGACATAGGTGCTCTGATCAGTCAATGGCTGTGGAGCATCTTTGACCAAATGCAGAACCCCAAGCATTTCTTATTAAGGCCTTTGGTGAAAATGTTGGTGCCTGCGGCTTCCTAGGAAGCTGAGCAGTTTGGCGAGAGTGTAATGGGTGGTCTGCCAGGTAGTGCCTAGGTGGCAGCTGCTTGCTTTTGGAACGCCAGCCCTCCTGCCGCAAAAAGGGAGTTCCTTCTCCTGCTTTTGGACTGGTGTTGAGCTCTTAGTCCTAGATTGTCCTGTTTTTACTTCTAGAGATTAGCTTTCTCTCTGACCTTTGGAGCTTACTTATTTTTCAATGACTTGCAGAAACTCAGTGTCAGTAATCAGATCTTCCGACATCTCGTAGGGCTCTGGGGTGCTGATTCACTTATATCTCACCTTTAGTACTATTTAAATATCAGTCTGAGTTGTTGGTTTTAAGCTATGATATGACACACATCATCTTGCAGTCCAGAGCAGAAATAACTATGAGAAATATCTACCTTTTCTGTATTACTGTTGACAGATTTTTACCCTATGAATGTAGTAATGGACAAGCTGATTATTAGAGATATTTTTATAGATTGTTATACTTGTTTTTATCCTAATGTATTTAAACACTTCTGATTGTCTTTGTCTGCAGGAAGATGTTTTTTTTCCTGGGGTTTTGTTTGTTTGTTTGTTGGGGGGTTTTTCCCCCCGCCTTCATCACTGCCTCTTACTTCTGTTATCTGTTTCCCAAGCTGGTTATGTATAGTTGCTGCTATTTTTAGCTCCTTTCTGGCTTCCATTAATCTTGAATTTCCAAGATTGTCAATACCACATTTGGGACAAGTGTTTCCTAATAAAATTCACTTCTTTTGAACTGCCGTGATTTATAGGATCCAACCAAGAAAAGATGTATTTTAAATATAATTTCTGATTGCTAGAGGTGCACCTTTTCCTGCCACAGGTATAGTTGGCAGCCCAAGGTTTAGCTACAAACCTACTTTGTTTCTTGTTTTTCAGGTCAAAGTAACATCCAGTCAGACTTTGCATGGCATGAGGCAGAAACAGGATTTTCTAGCATGCTGAGTACTTGCAGAATCAACAGGCTGATGATTTCTAATGACCAAGGATTCAGGAGACACTGCATCCTAAATAAAAGCAAAAGGGGGTCAGAAATCGCCAAGTAAATTCTGCTTCACCCCTACCTGTTTTATAGGTCACTTCAGGGAAGAATTTAGGAAAGGCGTATTGTGGAATGACTTAATGTGAGCTCTCATGATGATTGCAAGGAGTACTACCAGGGGGAAGTTCACAAATGGAGTTTTGAAGGAGCTACTTAAAATGATAATATGGGTATGGATTTAATGATGGTGTTCATGAGAAAACCTTAAATAGGGATCATGTAGCAGAGGATGTTTTTCCCTTTAGCACTCAGTGTCTTTGACTTCAACTGTGTAAACTCTTTTGCTTTTTCATCACTTTGCTAGATGTAGACTTTTCAAGCCTTTTTTGGCTTTTTTTGCTTCCACAGCTGAACACAGACCAGAAGTGTCTCTTTTACCAGTTTTTAGTTTGCTGCTTTTCCAGGCCATTTTCATTGAATGGTTCCAGGAAAAGCTAGAAAAGACCTTGCAAGGTCACAGAGTTCCTCTATTTCATCTCCTTGGCCCAAGGCAGGATCTAATAACCCTAACCTGCTCTCAAGCATCCTGACAGATGATCTTAAAAGTCTCCAGTGATAGAGACTCTCCTATCTCCCTAAGCAATTTAAAATTCTTTTTAATAGAAATTTTTGCCCCCTAAGTTGTAAATAATAAATAAAATAAATAAAACAACACTATTTCATTAATTGTACAGGAGCACTCAGGTTTTGACATGGGCAGCAGAGGGAGAGTGCTATGAACTTGACTGCTGTAGCTTCATTTTGTGTTCCGGTGCAACCCACCATATGAAAGAGGACACAACTAAGGTATGTGTAGTTCGCTGCAGCCATGACCCCCCTGCTCACCTCTTGGCCCTTTGATTTTCTTTAAGGTTCAGTACCCTGAAGAATTCTCATTTATTCTGATGTGTGTTCCTGATCTTTGCTCATGCTGGTTTCATGAGTGAAAATTTATTTCCTGTCTCCAGTGAGGATTGTTAGTAAAACTGGTGTTACAGAAATACAGATGGGAGAGAGACAGGAAAGGGACTAAATAAGACCCAGACAATACACAGATAAATGATGTGCAGATTAGGGTCATATTTCACAGCAGGGCATACAGTAATGATTTACCTCGGAAGGAATAGTGCCTTAAAAAACACACAGCGACAGTGTATTTACTAATATTGTTTAAAATTAGGACCCAAAGGCAGCACAGTGAATGCCAATTATTTTGTCCAAATTCTGAGTATCTATCTGTTTGGTACTTTTTCTTGCAGTGTAGCCTGGGATCAGTGCGATCCAGAAATAGGAGTCTGGGAAAGCCACTATCCAGAAAATGCTTTAAGTCAC
>NW_009195818.1:0-15144 GCF_000690835.1 Fulmarus glacialis | reverse complement strand
GAGGGCAAGTGCCAGTACCTATCCAGAGGAAGGGGTGAGTGAGTCAGATTTTCTGGTCATGGATTGGATCAGTGGTGGTGAATTTATGGGTGGGCAGAAGCAGGCACTCTGGTGTAAAGTGCAGGGAAAGAACCGTTTAGAACGGAATTGTGTGTCAAATGCATTTACTCAGAGCCAGGCCCTTCCTACACAGTAGGCAATCTATTACAAATACAGATTTCTCTGGTAACCACATGTTCTTGGATTTCTTTGAATGCTATGATACAATTAATTTTTTGTGATGTAGGTGCCTGCAGTACACTGAAGAGTTGCTTCTGCAGCAGAAGTAATTACTTTCTCATTAAGTCTAAAAAATAAGTTACAAAGTCCGTCAAGTTTTATCTACCTACAGGCCGTGTTCATTGCAACTGAAACCTTCTGTGCTATGGTCTGTTGATGCACAAGAGTCACATCCACAGGCCCACAGTCAGTCCCACTTTACTCCAGGATGATCAATAAGTGCCACTTTAATGGCATCTTTTCCACTTGCCTCTTGGCTAAAGGAAAACAATTGTATAATGTTCAGTGATGCAGCAGATGTTTCAAAGTCCTTATCAATGAGGAGATTACCCTGTTACCTAAATTAGGCATATTATGGAATATTATGGAATGCAAAAAGAAATGTCCGAGCTACATTTGAATCAGCTAAGAAAGTTTGGGGATTAAACCACATAGGGGATGCCTCCTATGATACTGGCTTTTGACCAGAGTTTTATGGTCTTTTATTTGTGTGGTGCCTGTTCTTATCCCTCAAACACTAGTGCAAGGAGCAGATCAGGAGAGAAAATACAATTGGATGATGCACTTGGTTTGCTGTAGAGGAATCATTTACCTTTGCATTGCTTACTTGCCTCCTGTCTTCTGATTTACTGTGACCTGCAAGGGAACATTCCTCTATGACAGCCAAGGCATTCAGGTGGAGCTAATTGAGCAATTAAATTATCAGGTGATGGAAGTAAAAATCTCATCCACACAGTGGATGGATTTAGCAATCTGACTCCTTTTAGTTTGACTTATTATTATGTAATGTGTGTGTTGCTACATAGGTGGTAAGAGGTAAGCAGCTGTTCTGACGTACAATTCAGCTGACATGGGGTTCATGACTTCTGTCAACTGACCATAGAAGAAAGTGACAGTTGGGGTTTCTGAGGATAAGCTGTGAATGTGGACAGTTCATTTAGTAGGACTTCCCTTCCCAACTCTTCCTTTCTTGGAAGACTCCTGTCAGGAGTTTGTAGCTGTAGCTGAGCTAACAAACACAAGAAAAAACCTTTCTTTCCAGTCAGGTGCATTTCACCTCTAAGTATCCATGAAGGAGTGCGCAAAGCTAGGCAGTGTCCAAGTGCTGGTGGGTTTATACAGAATTGCAAAGGGAAGCAAATTCCATTTTGGTGAAGAATAACAAAGATGATGATGATCTGGCTGATGATCCATTTGGTATGACAAGTAGAGGCAATCTAAGATGCATGTATTTTCTGAGAACATTGTAGAGATGTGACGTTTGTCTACACCAGCTGTCCAACTTGGCAATTCTGTAATGATACATGTAATAAAGGCACATCAGAATTCCAGCTCCCTCTTCCTGTACAGAACTACTACTACACAGATTGTTGTTTTAGCTGTTGTTTTAGATCAGTGATGGTAAAAAACACACCTGTCCACAGCAATGCTGTTGTTATTAAACAGGTAGAGGACAGGGCATTAGAAATGCTGTTGCGACAGAAAACACAGGGAAACCTGAAACCCTAGAATGGAGGACTGAAAAGGATGCAACATGCTCACCAGGACAAACTTCTGCAGTGAGGTTAGACCAGGGCATAATGGAGAAAATCTGCTTTGCTCCCATGGCAGAAGTTCTGTGTGTTGGTCTGATCACATAATCTCAGACCATATTAGAATAGAGGGGAGAGAGAGAGTCTCTTTTGGCTTCATAGAAAAGTTTGATTTTAAATTAAAGGGGACATTGCAAAAGGTCATGAACATTGGCTCTGCAAGTTAAAATAGGTTGTTTCCTTCCCTTTTATTGACAGTACAGAAGGTCTTAAAACAGTCTACGTGTTTCTGCCCTATTGAAATTCTCAAGGGAAGGTAATTCTGAGGGGATGTCCAGACTCGGTGTGGAGTATGCCTTAAAGCTGAGGGAGAGACTAGCTCTGGTCATCTTTCTGTTGCGGAGAATGTATAGTATGCACAAAGTTTCCAGGACCAGTATTATAATAAGACTATGTGCTCCTGTATCTGTGACCTGGGTGTCCAGGTGTTATTGTTGCTATCATCCATGGAAAGTAAAGGGCAGGGCCTGCCTGAAGTTCATGGGCTAGATTTGGTGGCAACATTTCTCCTTAGGCAAGTGGGTGGCTTGAGAAGCTGTGCAAAGGTAGGTAACAAGTTAATCTGCTGGAAGACACTTGTATCAAACATGTTTTTCTTCTATCCAACTTGCTCAGAAACAAAAGATAGTGACAAAAATCTACTTTATGTTGTGTAAATCTCAAATATTAATTTTCACCTCTGTTCTTTATGGCTGTTCTTCAGCTGCGAAATCTGATCTCTGTATCACACGGTGAAGACATTTATTTGATACTTGAAATTTAAATGAGCCCATATTCCAGTATTTTAGGATGTCCACTTTATTTTTGATCAAAAAGTTCTCCCATTTTATTATCTCTATGTAGCCTGATCACATAAGGAAGTCTCCTAGTGCACTTGGATTTTAATTAAAAAAAAAAAAGGGGGGCGGGAGGGGGAGGAGGTTGGAAGCATTTGTCACTTGGGCACGGGAAGGTTGTCCAGCATCTTGGCCAATGTGAAAAGAAGAGCCAGGAGAATATGGTCTATTTGAAGAAATTGGTTTGAGGTTATCATGTCCTCCTCTCTGACCATAAGGCTTCAGAAGGAGATTTTTTTGACTTTGTAAGAGATGGTAAATTGGCTTAGTGTGGAGTGGATGTGATCTAGCTCTGTCCCTACTGTCTTTGAGAAGAGATTGGTTAGATAGGTGCAAAACTCTCTTCCTTACAGCTGCAAAGGACCATTAGTCTCGTGGACTGAGCTCTCAGAGCAAAAACATCTTCCACCCATGGTCTCTCTTCCTCCAGTGATCTCTGTTTGACTAATGCATGTATTCCACAGAAGCATGCATGTCTACTGCTTCCCTCGGTAGCTTATTGCAATAGTTGATCTATTCCAACTCTGAAAAACATGTATTTTACTTATAATTTGAATTTATTTAGCTTTAATTTTCAGTCCTTGGTTGGACCAGCTGCTTTAGAAGCCCTTGCTCTGTGTCTTATTCAGGAATTCAACAGATAGAATTCTTTAATTAGATTATTGCAAAATGTTTTCCAGCTCGTAAATAATTTCTGCCATTCTTCACCCTGAGTTTTTCAATGCTATCTTTCAGTTGTGGGCCCCAGAGCTAAACTCAGACTCCAGTGTCATTTTCATCTGTACCAGGCCTAAAAGGGAAAATACTCCCTGCTGGTTAAGGTATTCCAGGGCTGCAATCAGACCCCTTTCTGGGGAATGCCTCTGTGTGGCTCAGCCTCAGAAGAGAGGAACCGGTTACTCATTTACTGATGCCTACATGTTCGGTCTTCAGACATATAGCTGACCTCGAAGTTGCACTAAACTTTCTTATAGAATCAAACCCATGGATTCTCGGCAAGCTCTGCTAGTCCTACACCCAAAGAATTGATAATATTACTGAGAAACTGAAAGTGTGTACCTGCAGAAATCACTTATTCCTCATAGGAGAGGAAAAAAAAATAAGTGTAGAAGTCAAACTAAAGGCAAGACTATTTTTATTCTACCAGGTAGGAGATTAATTAGATTACTTTGAGGCCCGACCTCCAATTTTGTATCCAAAGGTCATGGCTCTTGTTGGAGAGATCAATTAATATATCGGTGTATCAGGCTCAACACAGAAATGCCATCCAAACAGTGTACAGGGAACCTTTGCGTACTATTTGCCCTAGCAGATAGTTAATCTGGGTTACTGTTTGCTACCAGTTCTGGTTCTCTTGCTCAAGAGTGTTAGCAAATGTTTATTTGACAGAATGTTCTGTTCCTCTGGGTTTTTTTTTTTTTCTTTTTTTTTTTCTTTTTTTCTTTCTTCTTCTCATCCTCCTCTCTCCTAAGAAAATGCAAGCTAACCCCAGAGCAACTCCAGGCTGCAAACATCATGTTGCAGGCTGGACTCCCCTCAGAGGATTTTCTTTACTACTGATAGGGGAAAGAAGAAAACGTCTTGAGAATGATCTGCCAAAGAGGGAAAGGGCCTTTAACCAAAGGGTAAGAAATCAGAAGAAAGGAGATACTTACGGCACTTTGACTTACCTGAAAATACTCAACAAATTGAATACCAAGGTGAATAGTCTATTTAGACCAGTAGAAGCAAAAAGCAGGCTTGTGAATAGCAGCAACCAAGTGTCCACTAATAGCCCCTGTTGGAAATAGGACTGGTATCTGATTTGGTATGGCTGCCTTCCTGTTGTTTTGTAGGAGGTTGTGTTTGAAAGGTCTCACTAAAAGATCTCCAAAGGCTGCCATGCTAGTCCTGCAGGCATTGCTTTCCAGTATACCGATTAATCAATTTTCTTCAAATGGCTATTCAGACACTGCGTTGAAAGTGTGGAGCACTATACAAGTCCATATCATCCCCCTGTGTACATATGATGCAGAGCAAGTGGTAGTTACCAATGCTAGTTAACACTTGAAAGTGACTTGAAAGTGACAGAAATCCCAGCTACTAGTGACGGAAGGGGAGTGGGAGATGATAGGCTGGCAAATGCCTTGTATCATATAAATGTTTGTTTCCAACATGGTGGGGTGCTGGAATACTGCTGTCAGAGGTGGACATTTAGGAGGGAAACAAAATAAGGATAAGATGCTAAAAAACCTTAACCCTTTGACCATGCTCCCGGGAAATGTAAATTGTACTTACCACCCAGCAAATGTTCTCAAATTTAGTTCCCATAGGAGAATTTGCTGAGCCATATATGCTTGTCAAATCAGGATGTGCAGCCCCTGCTTGTTTCTGCACTCTGGGGAAGTCTGCTCATGGCTGTACTTTGGTGCTTTGAGGGTTGCTTTGGTGTTCTAGGCAGACAGAGGCCCTGAAAGAGACTGCCAGGCTCTGAGAGTGGCATAGGAGTGTCCTTTTTCTATTACTTTATCTCTGCCCTTTTCTCTGCCTCAGTGGATGCAAGAGGCAAGGAAGGCTGTCAGAGTGGCTTTGAGGCCATCCAGGAATATTAAAGCACCTGTCTGTATGTGTTTACACTGAGTGGCTGTACCGCACCCCAACATATGTC
Source organism: Fulmarus glacialis (assembly GCF_000690835.1). Lineage (NCBI taxonomy): Eukaryota > Metazoa > Chordata > Aves > Procellariiformes > Procellariidae > Fulmarus > Fulmarus glacialis. Next base: position 9,790 of record NW_009195818.1, on the reverse strand, counting down.
TGTCTCCATAAGGTAACATTGTTTAGGATGGCACGTAGATATCCCTATCGTCTCTGCCTTGTTGCTAGACACTTTCAGGCAGAAAGGGGATGACAGCCCCTGCCTCTCCTGTCTGACAGGCACTCTGTATGGATTGAAGAGGCTAAATTAAAAACAGCACAAGTAGACTTTCTGGTTTTTCTTGATAACCGGTATAAAGGAGAGAAGGGAGCAGTCTGTGCACTGCAATTAACATCGAGTGCTATTGCAACTCATCCTGTAATGCGATATAGATACAATCTCAGCAGAAAATTGAATGCTGCACTGAGTCAGAAACATAGAGCAATGCTGGGTTTTGAAGAAAGTAATTAGCCCCAGGGACCCAGTGGTTTCTCATTTCCCCTGTGGTAAACACAGGGAAGTGGGGCAGTACTTCCCATAGGCTTCCAAAGTCAATTTAGACAAGGTACAGAGCCAATTTATAAACCAAAGCATTTTAATGAATGCTTAGCAAGAGACAGGCGCACCTCCGGTCTTCTGCAGTGCCCACCACGTACCACTCGGTGCCATGCTGCTTTTCTTTCATGAGCTCTGAGTACCCTGTCTCTCTCTGGGCACTGCTGAGCCAGCTCAAGCCCCTGCTGGTGCAGCTGCTAGAGAACGCAGCCCAGTGCAGCACCGCTTTGGTATCCTTTGCCACCTCTCCCACCAAGGGCGATGCTGTGTGACGGACATTCCGGCATCACCATTTGCCATGCTTGCCTGCAGCTGGGTGCTGTGGCCTGCCCTCTGCACGGTGCTTCACCCAATCACCTCTTCCCGTCAGCCCTTGGTACAGCAGTGGCATGGCCCTTCCTTGTGCTGCTCTGCACTTGGCCTTCACAAAAGCAGTGACGTGAGGTTTTCCAGAACTCACTGATGATGTGAGTTGTGCTTTCCTTCTCCAATAGAAGATCGGAAGTGTTACTGAATCACAGAAATAAGACACCCGGTAGCCAAGAAAACTTTGATCTTACTAATGACAGGACCTACTGGCTGAAAGCTGCAGCTCACCATTAATATGAGAAGCAAGGAATTGAGCTGTTCAGGTAACACAGCAGGGATGTCAGTAATCTCTATTTATGCTCTGTATTTAAATTAAAATTGAGTTTAGTTCTGAAATATATGTAGCCCATGCCTGCTCTGGCTGACTGCAAGTTCCTGCATCCAAGATTCTCGCTCCTGCTTTCCTGACATACTACTTGTCACCTTTCTGTGGTTTGTCACATCCAGAAAAAAACCTACAGGGTCTTTGGGGCATGATCACGTCCTTGTCTCTTGTGAAATGCATAGTCCGCTTGAGGCATCGCAGTGAAATGAAATACTGTACTTCAGTGAGTTTGCCACACTGCTTTATGTGTTCCTGCACCTCTTTCTCTGAAGCTGCACCCAATAGCAACACGTAGCACCAATATCTTGCATGGTAAATGTCTTACATGCCTGCAGTTAGCACTTCTGTTCAGCATTTGTCCAGATGTGCATGGTCAATGTAGCCTAGCACGCATGTTGCCTCAGAGGAGAGTTTTTCCTCAGCCTTCTTTGATTCAGTTACTGGAAAAACAGAAGATGATAAAGATCTTCTGAAATATAATTATTTCCCTGGTTCCGTATTTTAAAGTGTTGGTCACAGGAGCTGGTTAGGAAGTAAATGCAAAACGTGTCATTTGGACTCTTTAAACTGTTTGTAGGACTGTAGCTTTCTGATACCAAGCGCATTCTCAATCTTCTGGATTCTGTAAGTGCCCTCTAGTGACTAATTCTCTGAACTGTGTCTCATTGTCAGAGAGAGACCAGCCATTGAAGGGGTGGTTGTCTGGTGAGGGCAGGAGCTACGTAAATGTCCTCATGTTATTTTGAGCACTAGTTTGTGCTGCAGAAGCAAACAGAAGTGCTCACTGAGCAGTCACTGCACAAAGCTCAGGAAAGCAAATGACTAAATGTGTGCACACTGCTTTTGTGGAAATCGCATGTCTGAACTGAAACACAAGTCAAATCAAGTGCAAACCGGTGGAAGAAAAACTATTGGACTGTCACTGCACAACACTTGAATGGTTTCAGTGAAGCATTAGTGAATTTTTCCTGAATAAATATCCTCTAAGGTTTGAGAAGGGGCCTTCTGGTTTTTGTTTGATACGGCAACTGTAGACTAGGCTGATAGATTACTGACGTTTCATTTGTACCGTGACAGCATTCCAGTTTTTCTAAAACCGATTGGTTCTTTACTAAAGACTTTGCTTGTTTAAAAAAAAAAAGTTTCACCTGTTTTACAAAACAGTTTGAACTATGGTCCAAGACTATGTCCTGCTTTGTGTATTTGTCAATAGCGGGGGCATTTCTGTCTCTTCCTATTATTAGAGCTCTATGCGCAATGTTGTGCATTGTAGTTGCCTGGCACGATTGTCAGGGGGTGTCTTGAAGATACTTCTTAATGGATTGTTTCAGGAGCATGGCCTCACCTTGCACCCAAAAAGAATAGGGTAGATTTGCTCTGTTCCCAGAAAGGATGGGAGCAGACAAACTCCTTTTGTACTTTGTTATATCCACACAAGTGCAGACTTACAAAGTGCAGACAGCAGTTGTCAGAACATGCATACTTGTTTCTTTAAAAATTCATGTTCTTATCTTGTATAGTAGTTCACTATGTTGAGTTTATTTTCTCAATGAATTGACAACTCAATTTTAATGCAAACGGATCAGTGCTGTTACCATTGCTGTTCATTCTGCAGCAAAATACTGGGTTTAATTTCTGGTGGCGTTTTGGGTGTGGGTTTTTTGGGGGGGTTTTTTGGTTGTGTTTTTCCTTCTTTTAAGTAAAAATTCAAGTGCCGTTGAATTTTAATGTTTAATTTAAATTTTAATGTTTAATTTTAAATGTTTAATTGCATCCATTAATACAGCCATTGTAGGAGTTTGGTGAATCCAGGTTCAGGAACTGATTTATCTGGGCTATTAAAGTCATATGACAATATGCTAAGGGCCAGATATGGAGGTTGTGTGCAAACTGGCATATACGGGACTTCTTTATGTTCTTACATTGTATCAGCCTCCCACCAACTTACGCCTACTCAGTTGACATGTAAGGGATGCTAGGGCGGTGTAATTTACGTGGTAAGCTCCTTTTACCACATAAGCATTAAGAATGTATAACTGGAGTGCACCTCACCTTGTTTGAACTTGCTTCTTTTTTTCTGTCTTACTCTGTATTTGCATTGTGTTCAATACCATAGGCCATAGACCTTATTGGCATGACTGGGCATTTACAGAAATACAAATTTACTTCTTCAACTGATACCATAATTGTTGCGGAAAGCAGAGTTTCTTTTGGATTTAGCAATGGAGCAAAAGCTCTCGTGTACATGGAATACATGTACAGGAAGAGTTCAAGGGAAGAGGGCAAACGGGCATCAGCTCTAGAAATGACCTGGAAAAGTGGATTGCAGAAGGAGCAAGGACAGTTGGGATTTAGAGAGTGCTTCAGCCTGTACGATGAACGCCTGTATTCATCTACGTAACTCTAGCGGTAACCAGCGATAGGACATGAGGAAATGGAATGAAGCTGAGTCAGGGGAAGTTCAGATGGGACATTAAGAAAAGGTTCTTCACAGAGAGGGTGGTCGGTCACTGGAACAGGCTCCCCAGGGAAGTGGTCATGGCACCAAGCCTGTCAGAGTTCAAGGTGCATCTGGACGACCCTCTTAATCATACGGTTTAGTTTTAGGTAATACTGCAAGGAGCAGGGAGTTGGACTCGATGATTCTTATGGGTCGCTTCCAACTTGAGATATTCTATGATTCTAACTCTTGCAATTTTTGTCATTGGCAGAACTAATTTTAAATAAGCGTAAGACTGTCGTGAACTTGCTATTGAAGAAACATCTTGGTTGCTGGTTTGCAAACTCATCATCCCTACAAATAGTCTAGGGTTAAGCTGGCACCTGTTTAAATTATTCTAGTGCAAAAGAATGATAGCACCACGAAAACTGCAATATTGCCCTAAGAAAGTTAATCAATAATGTGACTTTTTGTTAACTGCACTGGACGGAATGAGGAATATACTGCGTAAAAGGAGGAGTTGCATCAAGCTTTCTGAGGGATTACAGGAATATTTGGAGCATTGAACTTGCTTGGAAAAAGACTGTGTTTAAAAGAGATGAGCCTGATGCCCAGTAGCAAGTGCACAGGGCTTTACTCATAGCTTCTTAAGTAATCACACTGCTTTCTAGTTCTCAAGAAAAAAGTCTCAAGGAATAGAACAGTTCAGTTTGAAGGGACCTACAACTATCATCTTGTCCAACTGCCTGACCACTTCAGGTCTGACCAAAAGTTAAAGCATGCTATTAAGGGCATTGTCCAAATGCCTCTTAAACACTGACAGGCATGGGGCATCAACCATCTCTTTTTTCTTTTTTTTTTTCCCTCTCTCTTTTTTTTTTTTTTTTTTTTGCTACAAAAGTACTGTGAAAAATTAGTGGGATGGTTTTGTGCCTATGGAAATATCTAGAGTCATGCCTGTGTACAAGATGAGGCGATGCAGATGCTGGCACCTTGTTCTCTGGACATGAGCTGAGATCTTTGTATTTCACTTCTCCGCAGGAAGAGTTCCTGACTGTAGCTTTTTGAAAGTGTGCTTTTACTAAAATACAAAGACAGCCTAAGTAGAATAGGAGGATGCAACAGACTGGGGCATGGTGGTTTCAGAGGCAGTAACCAAACAAAGAAACTCTTGTACAAAGCCACCTAAGCTGACCGGTTGTTTCTCCCCTAATCCCTTCTGAAAACTCACCCAAAATTTCTTGGGCAATTTAATTTGTCAGACAAAGGTCTTGAATCCATGGCACTAAATCCTATGCAGCTTGAAAGAACCTTAGAAAGTCACTGTCTCTGTATATATATTTCTCTCTTTCTCTCTAAAAAACTACGAAAGCACCAGTGCTGTATAATATCACTGGCAATGAGTCTGCAAATCAGCTGTAGTACTAAGGCCTAGCGCAGCAGAGCTGACTCAGTCGAATACTCATTCAGTGAGAGCTAAACATTGGCAACAAATGGGTAAGAGATCTCAACTTTTTCATAAATTCTGAGTACTTTCTTTAATCTAACCTTTCTGCTTAATAATTAACTAATAAAGAGTGGCATCCCAACCCCACCGTCACTCCCCACCCCAGCCCCTGCAACCTTGAATCTCATTCTCCCAAACAAGACAAAGGCTTTTTTGTTTTTCCTTTTGAAAGACTTTAGCATGTGGACAATAATTAACTTGTCACTTCAATGTGGAGTAGGAAAAGAAGGATATTTACTTCTTTCTGTATTATTGCCAGGTTGGGGTGGTCAAAAATGACAGATTAATCTAGACCATTTATTCCTCCTAAGGAGCAAGAAATATGCAGTGTTTCATTCTGGGCACAGGGAAGCTTTAGCCTTTTCTATGCTACGGAAAGTTGTCCAGTATGTGACAGCATCACCGACTTGAAAATTGTGCGACTTGAAAATTGTGCGACTTGAAAATTGTGCAAACTGACTTGAGGTAGGCTTGGCAATTATTCTTCTGTAACCTACGCTGCTCTGGATTTTCCTCACCTACTGCCCTGCCACCCCACCTCCTTTGTCGTGGAGCTCAGGAGGGGACAAATTGAAGTCCTCCAAACTAAGCAGCTTTTTCCCCCTTTAAATGAAATGCATTCTGCTAAATTAGAAAAGAAAAAAAAAAAGGTCACTTCATTTGAAAGCCTTTCCCCCGCCTTGTGTCTTCAGAAGGGAATACAGTTTCTGCCTTGTATCTTCAGAAGGGAATACAATTTCTGAGGTTTTCTTACAGTATTGGCAAGGCCACCCTTTTGTGTCAAGGGCAACCAAGCTATACTGCTATCGCAAGCCTGTACGGTTTGTTTTGAGGAGCTCTCTGCGGCCGTGCTCGCGGCCTCCCACAGAAACATGGCAGTGCAGAACGTGTGCATTCATGGCCCTTCTGAAGGAAGAGGGGTCATGAGTGATCTCTGCCGGCATAATTTTTCCTTGACTTCTTTGCTTGTATAAGAGCAGGCTGTCTGCTGTTTTGTAGGAAGCAGAGGATAGCTTGCGGAGGGCATGCACAGGACCCTCCGCAGACATAAAAACTTGGTAACTCATCAGGCCTTTCCCTCTTTGGGTCATTGAGCGTAGATTAATCTTTGCTCCAGGATTCATGTGGCCTTTGGGTGTTCTGAAATGACAGCCCCCGAGCACAGAACAACTTTCACCAGTCTGTCTGGTACAGACTTCGTATGTACCCCAAAAAGAATCAAGTCATGCTTGGAAAAGAAGCTGCCAGTTCCAGGTGGATCACTGAATGACATTGTGGAGCCACTGAACCTAACTGAAAGATGTTTTAAAATGAATTTTAAGATGAAAAAAGAAAAAGGAACACCAACATCACACAACCGAAACCCTGTTCTTCAAGAGAGAGAACAACATACTCTCTGTTGGTGGCTTGCACGGAATTTCACTCGACTGGAGCTAATGTTTACCTCAGAGAAAAGGATTATGAGGATAGTAAGAGAGGTTTCCAAGAAATGGAGGAATGGTCCTGATCTGAGCAAGGCAAATAATGAGGTCTGCTGGCAAATAAAACAGCGAGCCTAACATGAAGCCGTAAACGAGCACAGAGATGAATATGCTGTCAGAAGCTGCTTCGTGGAAAGACTTAACAAAAGAGTTTAATGAATGCAAAACATCTTGCACCCAGAGAAGGTAGGAGGGAACAGCGCAGATTCATAGCAGTAGGTATTCATCACCAAAACTCGCTCTTTTGAATGCTCTTGGGTTAAATTAGTACAAAGTAAATTAGTATCTTTACATTTCAACAACAATTTATGTGTAAACTCACAGAGGAGAAGAGATTTGTGGTTTCTGTTTTGTCTAAAGCTCAAAGGATGCTGATAGATGAATGCATGGCAGGAATTGCTTTTGTTCTCTCCATTGTTGTTACCCTGGGAAGGAGTAGAGTGCCTTGTCCCGCCGTCCCAAGTGGACAAACTGTGCTAAATGGTGTAAGAGTTAATCCCTGTAAGTTCTGAGCAGACAATTTTATTTAATTGAACATGGAATAAACATGATTTTAATGTCTCAAACATGTTCACAGGGAACAAATGATTGTATATGATGGCCACAACTGCCTGCTGGCATTAATAATATAACCCACTCTCCATGCCCAGGTGGAACAAAAAGTCGTCCTCGATGACAAGGAATGGGGCTCTTAAATGCCCTGTTCATCTGCACAGTGTTTGCAGAGCTCTCTAGCACATGGACAGTGGGTGGGAGCACAGGCTGTTGTGCCGTGTTCTCACTTGTGGTCATTGAAGGGATGGCTGAGTTTGGGGCTTGAGCAAAGAAGGCAGCAAACAACTGTGGGTGGTGGTCTGGAAGCCATAGTCTCACAGCCCATTTAGCTGTCCCTGAGCACTAGAAGCTGGGTGGGCAGTAGCTGGTGCTACTACAACTACTGCTGATGGTAATGGCTCCTCCCAGCAACAGCTGTCTCTTGCCCCACCTGTCTGAATCCCTTTGGCAGGCAGCAGACCTGCATGCTCATGCTCTCTTACCAGCTGTGGCATCTGGCTGGACCTTCCCCTGTTCCTGCCCTTCATCCTTAGGGTTGCAAATCTTTTTTTTTTGCCCTAGCTGCTCAGAAGCATGAAGGATCTTTCCAGTGGCTGTGGCATTGGAGGCATGTAAATAAAAGGGATGCCGTCAGGCTGTGGTTTTGAACGAGAACGTGATTGTTTTCTTCCAGAGCCACGGCAATGGTTTTAATCAATTCATTAAGAATGTGACTTCTATAACCAGTTTGTTCTCTCAATAGGCAGCAAATGGAGCAGTGGCTGCTGTATTGTGGATGAGACCTTCTGGCAGGAGGAGATAGCATCCCGCTGTGGCGACAGCCATCTGGCACCAGCACTGACAAGTGGCGTGTGGCAAGGCTGGGTTGATGTAGGCTCTGGAAGTCCCATATCTGAGGAGCTGAAAGGAAAACCTCATGACAGACGGGTGAGGGACATCTCAGTATCAAAATTGCCTCAAATCTGCCAGAAGGACTGGGGATAGAAGGTATGTCAGATGAGGAACCTGCAGCACCCTCGATAGAAGCTTGCAACAGTGTCTGGCATGGCAGCAAAAGAACATGTGTTGTTTGGGGTAAATAGGTGTATTTTGGGATGATTCCATTACTCAAAGATGTCTATGACATCAGACTGACTCTTCCATCTGTGTTTAGTTTATCTGCATGAGCATTTTAACATGGGCGAAGCAGGAGGTGAAAAGGTGAACTGGATTAAATAGCTGAGAGCAACAGTGCCGGTGCTTGACAAGTTTCTTGCTCACTTTTACTTAGTCTGGCAGAATTAGGCATGTATCTTAGGGTCAGCTTGGGAACAATGTGTTTACACAGGGCCCTGTCTTAGAAACCAGTAAAGGGAGAAGTTTTGCTGTGACTGTTGACGTGCTGGTTGGGATGCGGTTTTGAGGAAGAACATTTGTGAGGATAGGTGAGGAACCCAGTCCCACTTTCATTTAGACCAGTACAAACCCCCTTCTGCCCTATGAGTGTCATTGTGCTGTGAGTGAATAACCCTTGGTGTTGTAAATACGTCCTTCACACTGCTGTTGGATAAACACTGACAAATGATACTTGACCAGTATTACACTGCTGTTGGATAAACACGGACGAATGATACTTGACCAATATAATGGCCAAACTGACATAAAAAAGATTGAACAGCACAGATCAGGTGACAGGGAATCCATGGTGATAAGAATGTTCAGTGGTCTCTTGCGCCTGTCCTTGTGTGCTGCAAGATTACCCTGATTTCTGACAATTTCTTGTCTAGCTTTATATGAACTTGTGCAGTAGTTGAATCCCACCCACCTTGAACAGTGCTCTCTGTCATCTTTTTCAGGTGTTGTGGTTGCACCACCTATCACATAAATGAGAGCTAGTTTTCTACAGGCAAATGGCGCAATACCTTTTATTCCTACTGTGACTAGTGATTTATGTGCAGGGAAGCCATTGTTCTGCTACAATAAATTCTACAAGAGCTAAATACTAATATATACTAAGGATTCATGCAATGTTATGGTAGCCTCTGGAGGTAAAATTAAGCATCCTTAATGCTTAATGCCCCGACTTTGAAGTTTTTAAAAAATACACAGACACTGCACTGCATAATGACGTATTTATTTGCAAACCATGAGGAAATTTGGAACATAAGAGCACAAAATACGGCACTATAAAACAAAATTGCCAAATCGCTTTACGTAAGGAAGGGGAAGACTGAGCACTGCTGTTAATCAGAAGAGAGACAAGTGCAGCGTCATCTATGGCATCTACTGTTCGGGCCTGTCAAAAAATATCTTCGCTCCAGCTAAAAATCTTACTATCACGATCCACTTCCCCTGCGGTTCCAGTGCCAGTATGGGCTAAGTCTGTGGAAATGACGGTACGGCAGCTTGCACGTGGCTGGGGCGAGCACCGCTACAGAAAGCAGGCGCTGCTAGCAACGAGGCCGTGGGGCTGCGGTAGGTAGTTTAAGTGAGAGCAGTTGACTTCTCTCTTAGCTGGCGCCTAACTAAGCCCTGCCTCAGCCTGGGGGGCTCTTCCTGGACAGCCCTGACAGCTCCGGGACTGTTCCGGGGGGAGGCCCGTAGGAGACCCGCACGCTCCTGCCTGGTGCCGGCAGAGCTCGGGAGAGGAAAGCGAGCCGCGCCAGCGGAGCCGGGCAGCGCCGCCCCGGCGCCCCTCC
>NW_009195817.1:3310-16181 GCF_000690835.1 Fulmarus glacialis | reverse complement strand
ATATTTGTATTACATATTTATGTTTGTATTATATTAAATATTGTAAAGTATTTATCTTACAACATATAACAATTAATTAGTAATAATTATTGCTATTAATTATTAATTTTTAATTTAGGAAACTGTTTTTGTCTGTTTTCCTAAATAGATCTACTTACTGTAATCACGTAATTGAGTTTGTATTCATGTGCATGTTCATGTGCAAGTATACATGGGACTATTTTTCAACAGCAACCTTTGAAATTATTGGACAGTGTCAACTGATTCTGACAGGTAGATATCTCAAAGAGAGCAATACTACAAGCTTTGTGAAAATAGGTGTCTGATTAGAAGAAAAAAGTTTTTTCTATAGAAAAGTTGTTCACTACCCTTTGCTGGACTTGGGAGAACCTAAATGGGACAAGAAAACACTGGAAGTCTTGGAAATTATCATGGAACGACAAGTCTTTTTTGTGGGTGTTTTTTTTTTTTTTTTCTCTTGTATGTAGGCAGGAAGACAGGGCTGCAGGGGAGAATGCGGAATACATTCATTCCCACAGTCATAAATGTCCACTAACAATATCAATGAAACATGGAAGGGTACTAATACATTAGGGAAAAGGGATTTCTATACTATTGTTCCTCCTAAAGAATTTGAATATATACTTTTAAACATTATTTATCTACTTTGGTTTGTACAGTCTAGATAAAAGCCATTTGTTCAATGCCTTGGATGTGTGTACTGGCCTCTTCAAAAAACCTCCATTCCTTTTCCCTAAAGCATTAACAAACTTAGAAAAAAACTATTCATGCCAACATAACAACATTACATTGAATCAGCCCTATAAACATCCAAGGTATGGAAATATATTTGCTTGTCTTTAGAATTTTCCCATAAAAGAATTACCGTGTAAAGTTATCATCTGACAGCCTGGATATCTTAGTTGTGTGTACAAGATAAGGTATGTATAATCTAAACTTTGGGAGGCAGAAGAGATATATCTTAGGAAGTTGTTGATGGATTGGCAGCCAGTTTGGCTCTGTGAAAAAAAAATCAGACAAAATCGTTACCAAAGTAAAAGAGGTGATACAAGATTTCTGTGCTCTAGAAATTTTCACATAAAGAAAAGAGAATTTCTCAGACTTCATTCTTTGGAAAAGCTTGTGAAGTTCTGAAGGAGGATCCTACAGGATTCTGTATGAGAGCTGATGTGATCAGAATCAACTCACTAGACCTGCATGTATAAGTTCCACCTATAATTAACTATATTTTCAATTTAAAATGCTAGAAACTAAATAAATTGAAAAAGATAACAGATACATTCTAGGGGGTGTTCACATAAACTGTTTTACATTTGAAGGAATGTATTTTAATTAAGATGTTGGTTTAATTAACAGAACAGCACATTCCACTTCATCAAGACGCTTTCTGGTGGCATGAGGTCTTGCATATGCCCATAAGGCTGGTTGAGTATGTGGTCCTCTCCTGCTAGGAACCTTATCTGCTTTTCAGAAAGATAAAGTGGTTCTTTGCACATAACTGAATTACCTTCCTAGGGTGCTCCTTTTTACCTTCTGTCACAGCCTCTTTGCCTGGAAAAAGAACCTGAAATATTTTTAACATTCAGAGGATTTTGAAAATTTATCTCAGTGGATCATGTGCAAGAGGAGAGATAGATGACCTCTTTGAAGGTCACAGAAAGGATATCTTTAGCTTTGTCATAATCAAACGGATTTGCTAAAAAGTCCCATGGAGGAGTAAAAAAAAAAAAAAAAAAATCACTCTTCTGTTAAAATGGCAGTCCATATTATCAGAGCTTTATATGCTTTGCCCAAGGAAAAGGCTTCTGTTGATGCACAGTGAATGTTAGCTCTCTGGTGAGCTTCCCCTAGCTTCATAGTGTACTACTGTCTGGTTTCTGTGATGGAGTGTTTAGGTCACTAATCCTTCAGTAGTTTTCTGATGGCAAGTGCAAGTGATACAGTTCCACCACCCAGTCATCATCTTGTTAATTTTGCAAACTGTCCAGCAAAGTTTCAAGCCTAATCTAAGGACTAGGACCCTATTGTATCAGACATTGTGAGAACATATTGAGAGAACAAACTGAGAGAACAAAAAAGAGTTTCTTATTTGAAGTAGCCGCCAACCAGAGTGTAGGACAAGAGGAGATAGATGCATTCAGATAAATGAGTTGTGTTACAAGGAAACAGTAAATGTGATAGAAGCAATCAAGCTATTGTGAGATCATTCAGTCAGCAGAAGGAAGACAATGCTGATGTTTGACAGCTATACTTGGAAAGATTCTCTCAAGCATGGAGGATATGGCAGAAAATATTGTGGATCATACTGTTTAAAAATGAACCAAAGATTTAAAATTCAGAGATAAAATTTTGAATCAAACTTAAATCCAGAACTTACATTTCTGTAGGCTAGGAAGAGATCAAGAATGTCCTGAAAAGTAGAGAGAGGCATCATGCTTGACCAAAGTTAATAGATGGATCCATTAAGTGGATGCAAAGAAATACATAACAATGTGATGGGGTCCTTTTAGCAGCATTCTGAAGTAGCAGGTGTTGGATAAGGTTGCTTTTAATACAGCAGATGTTGAATTAACTGAGGTGTGAGGAGAAGAAACCTGGACAAGAAATTTAACTTTATAGATCAAGAGAAATTACTTTATTTTACATATGGATAAAGAACTGTAGTTCTTATAACAACTGAACAGAACCTGTAGTGGCACTTGAGTTTAATATAAACTGAGATTGCAACAGAAAGATGCCTTTGTCCATCATGATCAAGAAATGGTGTAATGAAGAACATTTCGAGGAAGAAAAGGAAGGACATTTATAGTTTAACCAAGTTGAATTTGAGCTGCTAACTAAATATAGACATGGAAGTGTCAGACAAGCTAAAAATTTGTATGACCGACTGATTCTACCACTGTTATTTCTCTCTGGAAATGCTGTACATTATCATAGAATCATAGAATCATTTAGGTTGGAAAAGATCCTTAAGATCATGGAGTCCAACCATAAACCTAACACTGCCAAGTCCACCATTAAACCACATCCTTAATTACCACATCTACATGTCTTTTAAATACCTCCAGGGATGGTGACTCAATCACTTTCCTGGGCAGCCTGTTCCAATGTTTGACAACCCTTTTGGTGAAGAATTTTTTTCCTAATATCCAATCTAAACATCCCCTGATGTAACTTGAGGCCATTTCCTCTTGTCCTATCACTAGTTACTTGGGAGAAGAGACCAACCCCCACCTCGCTACAACCTCCTTTCAGGGAGTTGTAGAGCGCGATGAGGTCTCCCCTCAGCCTCCTCTTCTCCAGACTAAACAGTCCCAGTTCCTTCAGCTGCTCCTCATAAGACTTGTTCTCCAGACCCTTCACCAGCTTTGTTGTTCTTTGGATGCATTCCAGCACCTCAATGTCTTTGTTGTAGTGAGGGGCCCAAAACTGAACATCCATCAGTCTGTGTTGATAGTGAGATATTTTGTTACACAGACACGTTTTCCTTACCTTTTTATACACTTTCTGTAGTTTGGTCAAATCACATAAAATATCCTTGCCAGAGATGTTTTCTTTCATGAGAAAAAAAAAACAAACCAGCACAGTTATACTATGGTAATGTAGAGAAAATAGATAGAGCTGGCTTAGCCAGCTCTTTAATCTTTGGAAAGATTGCACTTGAGAGAAGATGCAGGAAATACATAAAGAATGGTGGAAGACAGATAAATCCTCTGATGTGACTGGCTTTGTCCTTATAACTACATTATAGATGAGAAAACAATGCAGTCTACACATTTTAGACCAAACCAACAGCACATCAACAGATGAAAAGAGAAAAAAACAAAACACCTTTTGTTGCACTATGTATCCTTCCAGTCAGAACAAAATTCCGTAGAACTGTATAACATACTTTTATACAGCTCTTCGTTATAACTAATAAGACATGCCAGCTAATGGTGGTCATGATCAAATACAGTTTCTGTTTAACAAGCAGTACAAAATAATATGGCTTATAATGAGGCAACACTTGCTCATTATTTCATAATCATCAGGAAATAAGTCAATAAACTATTTCATGGACCAAAACCGTACTCCTTTGAAAAGTATTATGATGTGCCTACCAACAAATAGCTTCTGATTTTTATTCATAGCATTCTTTCACCAATAACTAGTTGGTAACGGATGTGTCGGAATCAATCGTGTTTTAGATGTGCATGCAGTGAAGTGATAGGATGAGTCACTGGATATCCTTGTAAATTGCACTTTCCATCAAACAATAAAAATTGTTTTCTCTTTAGTGTTCAACATATCCCACTATTTGGTTCAAATCTCCTTGTGATACATACAGATAAAGAAAAACATTTCTAGGGATTGCAAAACAGCAGGGTTCTGTCAATCATGGTATTTTTTGATGCTGAACAGTACCAAAGCTTTGGCTAGAATAGCTTTTCATACCGATAATTCTATGAATTCTATTTCTTTGTTCTTGTGAAATGGGACAGCTTGTGACCTATTAACAAAATCTCAGCTATTTGCTATACTTAATGCCCTTTTTCTGATCACTTATGTGACACAACATTTTTCCTGGTCCATGTCTGAATGATTCCAAAACTTCCCAAGAACTTTCAAGATAGCTGCATGAACACTCCTGATGTGAGTTCTTGCACACACACAGATTTATGGGAACTTTTTCAAGGAAATCTTGCAAAACTTCAGATGTGACATTCTAATCTAGGACATAATTTAGAAAATAATTGTTTTATCTTTCATTAAAATTCAGAACAGTGTTCGTGTGGTATATGTTTGTCCTACTTGTTTAGTACAAACATCCATATTTGTTCTTATATTTCTTAAGAATACTTGTTGTGTCCAATTATATCAAAAAAATTCAGAGCTAAGTGAAAGCTCCAATCTAGGGTTTCACTTTTAATGTACTTGACTGGAACCAATTCAAAATTTAAAAGGAAATTCAAGGGTTCAGCTGAACTAAAATTAAAAAAGGAGTTGCTGAATAAAGAATTCTGCAAGACTATAAAGTAATTGCTGATCTCAGCAACATCTTTCCTATATTTTGGTTGGTCTTTTGGCTCCGGCTGGTATCTTTATAAACTAAGCCACACAGCTTTAATACACTTAAAGTTATATTGTCATGGAAATTCTATCAATGTGGAGATACAGGCTCCTTCCTTCAAATTATTATATAGGAGTTTTACAATAGATATTCGTCATCTTCACTTCTCTTTGGAGAAAAGAGTTTACTTTCCATTAACTAGTTTACTAGCTTAAGTGTCATGAGTCAGGCAGTTATCTTCCTTTAAAGTTACTGTATTTTCTGAATGTTATATTTAACACATTGAGTAGATCTTTTTTGTATATTTTAAGCATCTTTCTATACCCTACATTTTATCAAAATAAGACAACACTGTACTAGAGATTCCATGAGGCAAACTACTTATAAAATGTCTCCAACATGAAATGTAAACTGCAATCAGATATATGCTGGATAATCATCCAAAAGTTCTGATGCTTATTTTCTCTCGGCCTTTGAAACTTGGAAGTTCATTCACCTCTGTATCAGACACCTAAGGTAACCCAAGAAAAGCTAATCTCTACATTATTTTTCTTTTTTTTTTTTTCTGTAAAAGAATAGATCTCAGTACTGTAGTATCTCATAAAAAAGGCGGCAATGCTGTGCAATTTCTGAGGAAGTCATTGCACAAGTTAAGGAGTTAAGCATAATATTTCAGCCTGCACTTTCTTGATTCTTCATGAAAGGTTATTTCAAGCTTTTTCCTCATTTCTCTGGCATAGATACGTAGCTGCCACGAAGCACAAGGTTTACTATAACAAAGATAAGTGAAGTGTAAGGTTTTATCAGACCTTTCAGCATACTCTGAGAACCAAGGAAATATAGCAGGTAAGATCACTAAATGTATGAGGTGAGTGGTGGTCCCGATGAGAAGGCTAAGAATGATTTTTGTGGTCATGTAACAGTGTCAAAGCAGATATAGATAGCATCACTCAGGGGAAAAAATAATATACTGGCATTAAGCATGATGTACTGAACACCTCATTCCAAAAATATATTTAGATCTTTAATGGTTAAATTTAGCATGATCAAGCTCTGAAAACAGATTGCTTACCTGTTAGACTAATATCAGTCAGACAAGCAATCTGTTCTGGCAGGCTAAGAAGAGCCAAGATAATTATTTTTTGAGAATTGAAAACATCCCTTTTTTATTATCATACAAATATAATAAGAGAAAAATGCACCTACAGGGAATATCTGTGTTGTTTTTCAATTAGCTCAATCAATCAGAATAAACATGATTAGTCAGAATAGGTTTACAGCCCTGATCATCGTATATCAAATTCCACAGGGGAATATTTCTGCCTTTATGATGTGGGTAAGTAAACTATGCATGAAATAATGGATTTCTTCCTGTGTCCCTACGCTAGCTAAAAATCAAAAGCATTCTATAGGGTCATCTAAAGCTGAAGTTATGTCTTCTTAAAGTGTAGATCATTACTCAGATTGTAAAAGACTTGTGGATCTTTCATGGGTTTTGGTGGGGTTTTTTTGTTTGTGTTTTTTGTTGTTTTGGGTTTTTTTTTTTTGTTTTGGTTTTGTTTTTTAATGTGATAATAAACAACAAAGAAGAAAAACAGATGTCTCAATAACATAGTCTCAAAATTTATGATTTCCTCAGATTCCTGGTCAGATATGTCTTATTTGACTTTCCTTTTATGCTGAAGAACAACAAAATAGAAAATGGACCCTGGCTGTTTGTGGATTCTCAAGGAGCATGACGTCAGATAAAGGAATTTAGATATAGAATATCTACGGACAATTTTCTTACTCTTGATTTCATTAAAGAACTTTTCATTTTTAGCCTTCAGAAAGTTACATATTGATAGACTTCTATTTCACAAGGATTAAAACAAAATTCTTTGTGAGTTCGTCCCCACGACAGTTTCCTTTCTGTGTTAATCCCTACATTGACAAAAGGAGAGCCAAGGAGAATCTCCATCCTTTGTTGGATGGAGGCCCCTCACTACAAGAAGGACATTGAGATGCTGGAGCATGTCCAGACAAAGGCAACGAAGATGATGAAGGGCCTAGAGCACAAGTCTTATGAGGAGCGGCTGAAGGAACTAGGATTGTTTAGCCTGGAGAAGAAGAGGCAGAGGGGAGACTTCATTGCACTCTACAACTCCCTGAAAGGAGGTTGTAGTGAGGTGGGGGTTGGTCTCTTCTCCAAAGTAACTAGCGATAGGACGAGAGGAAATGGCCTCAAGTTGCGCCAAGGGAGGTTTAGATTGGACATTAGGAAAAATTTCTTTCCTGAAAGAGTGGTCAGGCCTTGGAACAGGCTGCCCAGGGAAGTGGTGGAGTCACCATCCCTGGAAGTATTTAAAAGACGTGTAGATGAGGCGCTTAGGGACATGGTTTAGTGGGCATGGTAGTGTTGGGTTAACGGTTGGACTCGGTGATCTTAGAGGTCTTTTCCAACCTTAATGATTCTATGATTCTGTGATTTAACAATACGTCACTTAAGACAAAGGGAAAATATCCTTGCAGGTCCATTTCTGCTCTCCTTTACACAGATGAAACTCCTATTGACTTCAGTGGGAATTAAAGAGGGTGAAACTCAAAGGGAAATTTGATGATGTATGTGTATGTCCAAGCAAGAATGGCCATCTGTTACAAACTAGTATTAATCGCCTTACCAGCTCATGTCTGGAAACTGAAAGGATGATATAAACGTTGCTACTTTTAACTGCCTGTTGTTGTGTTGGGGGGGGGGTTGTGTTGGGTTTTTTTCTCCTAGTAGGGTCAGCTATGTCATGCAGTCTTTCCCCATTTCTCCTCTTGAAGAAAGGAGCAACGCTGTTACTTAATGGTTCAAATAATTTTCTTTTGGAACTCAGATGGGACACTTAAAAATCACTAAACATGTTTCTCCTTGAACGGAAGAAATAAAGTTATTTCTTTTGTAATGTGAAACCAGTTGTTGAAGTCCAAGCAAAGATATATTACTCATAGAGGCACACAAGTAGCTTCATATGATACCCTTAAAGTGCACTGGCTGGAATGGTATGCATGCCATTTAAGCACTGCACTGGAACATCTTTGTATTGGTTTGTTTCAGTTCAAGCACTTTACTGGAAGTAAGGGAAGTATTTAATGGCTTTTGCCTCCTCTGGGGGCCTAGAAATGGTTCATAAGAATTGCTGTTACTAGAACTAATAATTAATGAAGATTATTCTTTCATTCAACTGATAAAGTCAGGGGTCTTCAGTTCAATTTCCAGGATTCCTTACACAGGAATTTCTGGCAGATTCCTTACACAGCGTGCCGCTTCTGATAATATATTCATGAACATTCAAAACAGGACAAAGTGTCTTTTACAACTATCAAGATTGTTTCCAAGCATTTAGAGACATACAACTCATGCCAATCACAAATACTTGGGAAAATATCATTTACTGTCCCAGGACAATGAAAATTCTTGAAAATTCAGATCCATGAAACATAATAGAGATGTGAGATATATACTGAGAAACTGTTAAATAAAATTGCTATTTCTGGAATGTGGAGAAAATAAAAACTGATAAAGGTTGAGGGGTAAACCTCAGACAAAAAAATTTAGTAGAATTATTTTGTTACATATCACTTGTACCACCAGTACAGGTTAGTATATTTAATAGAAGATACAGGAATTTAGAGTCAAAAAAAAAAAAACCAAACCCAATGCAATCTATTAGTTTCTTATGTACTTATAATGTACATTCACAAAGAGTATACCGTTCCCCTTGCCCAGTAGCCAGTACCTGGCAAGATGGAAGTTGGTTATTGCAGCTACTTTTTGGAACAGCTGTATTAGCCAAAAATGAAAGTGCTGTTGCTGCTGTAATGAAGGCCTATCATACCCATCATTTATGACACAGGAAGGTGGCAGTATTAATTTCATGGGTATGAAATGGTATATGCATCAGCCATTTTTTAAAGATTGAACAAGAAGGAGTTATATTTGTGCAGCCAAAGAGTATATATAAATTTCCATATGGCACTATATATATTTATATGTACATGTTTATTTAAAACAGAGAACAGAATTTAATTCTATACCTGTGGAGAATTGTCCTCATAGAAAATAAAAGGCACTTTTCAGCAATTAAAATGAAACCAGACTTTTAACTCATAATATATATCTATTGATTACTAACAGAGTGACGGGGAATGTAGAAAATTGCATGAACATATGACCACAAGTGAACGGCACATTTACAGAGCTGTATGACATTTTATATTTTTCCATATACATGAGTTTAGAATACAAAACAATAAGAAATATCAGGAAATTGTGTGGACTGTTACAAAAAATACTGGATTATTTTACTGATGTGATGCTGATTAAACAGGGTTAAAATTAGGCCTGATTTAAGCAAATTCCCCCAGCAAATGTGAAACGGTTGTCATGTAATGCTATCCCTGCAAATCATCCTCTCCTAGCTCATTTTCACAGGACTTCAACATATGCTATGTTTTGAGGGTTAAGTTATAGTCACCACACAGTAGTTAAGCTCAACGGAAAAGCAAACTTAAACAAAGAAAAATCAAGTTTTCTTGTGAATTTTTGCCTCACAGCTAAGATCAGTTTGAGCCAACATCTGAAAGTTTCTGTGATTAGGCCCCAAAGCACAAAAATACCAATTAATTATGATGATTAGATATGTCTTCATTAGCAGCCTATAAATAAATCATACACAGCACTGCACAGCCGGTATTTCTACTGCACTGAAGAGAAAAAAATCCTTCAGTGCACTTTGCTAACTATCTAATTAATTTTAAATTTTCTTATAATTTGGCATTTGTACCATACTACAGGTCGTTGAATATTTTCTTGTGTTTATATAAACTTACACATGTGTATACCTATAGATGTTTGCTAGAATGTATAAAATATCTGCTTCTGCTGCATGAAGAAAAGTTCTCTAGATACAAGACCATGTTTAAATTTGTTTTGATATTACTACAAGTATTGACTCAGTGTAAATATTTTTGTTAGCATGAAACATTTATAACTGAATGACTTCATCCTGATTTACTCTCTTCTTCTCCCTCTGATCTGTATAAATGATGTTGCATCCATTTCTGGGTGGTGAGAGAGGAGCATATGGCACATTAAGAAGCTGATGGTTGAGTGTGGTCTACATTAACAAGTCGTACAGCCAAACAGGAGTGAATCTGTGCAGTGAAACAGCTGATGATGAGGGGGAGTTACTTTGGCATAGCTTTAGTCTGATCTGGGGAGTGGGCACTCAATAAGCAGTTGGATAATATTACATGTGGTCCTGAACTACATCTTCTGATTTAAGTCCCTCCAAGAGAAATATAGTTCATGAGCTCTGAGACATTTCCACTGCATGAACCAGGGAGAAGGAAGAGGGGACACTAGATGCTAGACCTTGAGGAAAAGGGGATACAAGAAAGATCTCTTAAAAAGTGCGTTCCTGCTTGAACATTAATGTAGATGCACTCTGTCAGTATTCTTGTGCTTAACTAAGTTTGTTCATCCCTACAGCAATCCATTTATCTCCAACTTTTCTAACATGTCAGTCACCATGATGTTTAGCTGTCATTAGGTATTACAGCATCTCTGCAGGAAACCATACTTAGCTTGTATACCTTTCCAGAACACCCCTGAATTTAGTGAATATCCTCAAGGAATTTAACTCTGCAAAGTAAGTTCTTTTGTCATTTGATTCAGGTGCTAAAGTTGACTCTGTATTACATGAAAAAATGCCAGACAATCTGACCGTAAACGATCTCTAATCTCTCCCTTCAGGTTAGTAATTGTTTTCTGGTAAGACAATAAGTGCTCAATCACTGATATTTTTCCTCTTTTCCACCATAGAATTTTATACTACAGAAGTGTCATTATTTTAGCCTTGATCACATCTGTCAGGACAAATTTTCCTTCCAGTCTTCTGTCTTACACTTCCTCAAAGCCTTTTCTACTTCCTTTATTGTCCTCCACGATGAACTTGACTTTCCCATATAGCAGCACAATGTAATCACCCTTTTCTAGTTTCTGAATGACAAAATATCCGTACTCCTGTTCTCTCCAATTTCTGTAACTTTTATTTCCTTTTTCTCAAAGTGGCAGGCTTTGAGAGCTATTTACGTGCTTTGACTTTTTGTTTTGAGTTTTAAAGACGTTCATACTTTAAGATTAAGCTTTTTGGATGTCCAATTACAGATGAGATGAAAGTACATTTTCTTTTTTTAGCATCTGAGGCAGATCTTTTAACGTCTGAGGAAAACTAGTCAGCCAAGAAGGCCTCCATTTCTATTTAGGCAAAAGCTCCCCACTATTCCCAGACGAAAACCTGGAAAAGATCTTCTTTCAGTGAAAATAAACAAATAATAATTGAAGAGCATTTATGTCAAAAACAATGATCCTGAAACCTCACTTTCAACTGCTGACTATCTGAGAATTGCCTAAACTGTGTAGATACACTAATGAGCTGTTTTTTCATTTGACTGTTTGTTTACTTTAAAAATCTTTGGATGCTTCACATCATGATTAAGCACAAAATCCACTCCAGACTTGACAAGAGTCAGCAACTCTGTAACTACTCCTACCTTAAGTGAAAAGTCAGTGCTGCATATAGGAAAAAAAAAAACTGATGTTCATCTATTGAGTATCTTGTCAGCTAAATCAAGAACCAGACACAATCTATTCTCCACAAAGAAATACACAAAATTTAGTGGATAGGTACATAACCATCCTTATTTTTTCTCCATTTGAAAATGAAACATAAAATTGCTTTTTTGGTATTTTCAAAACTCTAAATGCACTCACTCCAATTGACTTCTCTTGTTCAAACCTATTGATTCAGCCCATCCCACCTACAGGAGTATATTTAGCTCCTTATCAGCATTCCACAGCTAGAGGTCTCTCTTATACATGTACTATCTGCCTACTTGGGAATATGCTCCTCTACCTAAAAACACATTCAAGTACTTCTTCTCTTTAAAACTTATGGAAATAAAAAAAGTAGACTATTTCCTGCAAGTACCCAAAAAAGCATAACTTTATAATAATTTTAATCCATTCAACCCCCTTGATGGCTTTTACACATTTACACAGGACCTTTAGACACATTAAGGAGCCTTTTTCCAAAGGATGATTCTGTAATCTTACAGTGGCACAGTGTATTCTGTAGTTCTTTGCCTTTTAATTGGTCTGGGATTTACTATTATGTGGATTTATTACAGAAGAACTATGTGCAGCATCATTCCACATCACCTAGACAATCACAAGCAATGTATATAGACATTAAAGATATTGTCAGACTCCCA
This sequence comes from Fulmarus glacialis, assembly GCF_000690835.1. Classification (NCBI taxonomy): domain Eukaryota; kingdom Metazoa; phylum Chordata; class Aves; order Procellariiformes; family Procellariidae; genus Fulmarus; species Fulmarus glacialis. The sequence goes on along the minus strand of NW_009195817.1, from coordinate 3,805 downwards.
TTTGAGACAGGTAAATAAACTTTTTCTTGATTTCAAATGAAAGAGCATAATTTAAGAGCATTCAGAGCTACACCACCTAGGACACTGGCCAACATGTAATTTTAATTTAACTTGATTTTAAAATATCCTAACAACTTTATTTTAAAGGAAATGTCTCTCGTTCATGAGACTAATCAGAGAATTTTCAGCCGTTTACCTCAAAACTTTCCCTAAACATTCATAAAGGTATAAATCAATTGCAATAATAGAAAAGAATATAACCGAAAGCATCCAGTAAGTTCAGTGAGAACATTTCCTATTACAACAGGCCAAATTCCTGTCTGGTGAAAAATGGCCAAGCTCCATTGAAGTCAATTGAGCTGTATCAAGATATACCAGCAGAAAATTTGGCACACTAAATATAGTATTAGTTTTCTTCTGGATCCAGAGATCTGGGTTTATCTTTGTTTCTAGCCTATAAGTTAGATGAAAAAGGGGAAAAAAATGACTGCAGCT
>NW_009195817.1:0-3279 GCF_000690835.1 Fulmarus glacialis | reverse complement strand
ATGGATATACTATATCTCTATCCTCCAGCCTCTCCAATCAATTTTCATTAGGGCTTTCCTGACTGAATTTTTCTCTCCTATTTCTGCAGTTACTATTCAGTCCTTGAGAACACAATGCTGTATATTACCAGCATCATGCCACTAGGGATTGTGTAGGAGTCAAAGTGCACCACCAACAGTTTATAACACTTTAACATTTCTAACATACACAAACTTATTTCTCTAAACCGCTACTGATACCATTGAGAACAGACGGCATGACCCCGTTATTCAAGAGCACTTGCCTCAGCAGCTTGAGCTAGGGGAATATAACTATTATTACACAGTATTAGGGATTCTGTGTCTCCTGCTGTAGGTTAAGCTCCAGAGGAAGGCTTAGCTGCCACTCCTGCTTAAATCTCAAGACTTAGTAGAAAGTATTACACATTTTTTCATCTATACATATACATATAGATGTATACATAGAAATGTATGTTTGCGTGGGCAAAGACAAAGTGAGTGACCTCAAGCGCATGCCATAAACACATCAGGTTTCGTTTATGATACTTAAGTCTTTTCCAATACTTAGAAAACAGATTTTTTTTAAAATGGTTTAAAAGAGCATAAACCTGAAAGATGTATATGTAAAGGGTGGCCATTTTGATGGAGTTCAGTCAAAGCTGTTCACGTGATTTTGTTATTGTGCTACACCAGACAGTGGAAGGGGAGTGACATTTCAAGTCTAGACCTATGATGTCATCTTCATCCCATGGCAAACAATTATAATCAAAAAGCCTTTTAGTTCTCCTAAAAGAGACAGGGAAAAAGGAAAGAAACTTAAAAAATAAAGCAATTTAAGCTCTTGAAATGGAAAATGTTAGGAAGTTTTGCTATAGTTTCTTGGCCTTGCATCCTTTCTGTTTCTAAGGACATTTTCTGTTCACAGTTTTAAAATGGTATTTAACATTGATGATTTCACTGTTCTTTTAGGAGAAAGAAGCTGAGATGGACAGTTGCTGATGTTGTAGTCACTACTGAAGTCTGAGCCTGCGTCCTCAGGACAAAACAAGATGAAACCAAAGAAGGAAAAGAACGCTAATGTGAGAAAATAAAACTTCAGTTACTTGCAATGATCTGAGTTGAAATCTCACTGCTAGAGAAAAGCAAACCCAGTGCAGGGCCTAATTGGCTTTCCAGGACCTGGGAAATGAGTGCTGGCCTTGGTCTGTTAAAGGCATTGTTTTTAGTTCTTTTTTCTAGCCAAAATATTATGAAATGTGGTTTCATCTGCTAAGGTATATTCTTTGGAAGGGAAGGCAAAAAGAATACAGACAAGAAAAAGAAATATCAGTAGGTTTTTTTGTTTGAGCTAAACAAAACCTGTCTTTCTGCATACAATGGGTTTTTTTGCAGAATTTACAAACATTCCTTTACTTCAGACAAATACATACTGTAAACCCTTATACAGCAGTGGTTGCAAGTACCAAAATGATACGCTCTTGTTTTCTTAACTAGCTTGCCTGTCTCTAGTGAAAGCTTAGGATGGATACCTAGTGAATATATTACAAAAAATCACTGGGTAGCCACTAGAAATGACTAGGATGTGAAACAGTTATCTTTAGACAGTTTCGTTTATTAACCCTATTAATATTTCTTATTTTCCTACAGCATCATGAATCATCTCTGGTTACAACTACATAGCTCCCCATGGAGCTGTGTGAAGAGTTGTACATGCAAAACAATAACAGCTAAATTTACTTCAATGCTGGTGCCACAAAAAATGAGAAATATGTATTTTTGCACAGTGCCGTGTCAGGACTCTGCTGAGCAAAACTGACAGATTAGTGCATGATAGTTAGGAGGAAAAGGTGAACTGTCACTTTCAAATTCAGTTTCTGTAATGCTGAATCAGTCTTAAAAGACCTTTATTCCCCTTCAATTTTCTGATTGCTTTTTGTTACTGATTGTTGATATTGATGCACGTTTATGTGGTACCTTTTAGAATTGTCAATCTACTAGACAGAATCCATAGTAATACCAACATAAATTTATAATGTTTAGTTCACTGAATTATAGAGTTAAAGGAAATGTAATATTTTGAGGGACTTGAAGAAGTCGTGTTGTACTTCTCCCTATGTGGAAGCAGGATCAAATGTCTTTAGTACATCCTTAACAGATGTTCCTTTACCTCAGCAGAAAAAAAATCTCTAGTGATGGATGTTCCATAATCTCCATAACCTGTGTGCCAACATAAGTACTGAGATTTTAAGAGCAAAATCTATCAACAAATACTCTGCAAACTTCAGACAAGATTGCTGGAAATCACCTGTACGCTTTTAAATGTTGCATCAGCTAATTTGTTTTCAGTATAGACCTAAATAACCTGACAAGTTACTATGCAATAAGGTGTCTCTTTTCGCTTGACAAATCTGATTCCTCTGTATTATCAGATAATTTCCTGATGTCAGAAATTAAAGTCAGTTCTCATTTCGCCTACACATAAACTGTCATTTTTCTTCAACAGGCAAAAATTCTGCCTTCTCTTGTGCTCTCTCTGAAGACAAAAGGATTGAAGAAGTACATGAGTATTTTAACTGGCACATAACACATTTATTCCTGGTGATAACCAAGAAGGTTAGCACAAACAAAGCTTCATTTGCCATTAAAAAATATCTGAAAACAATAAACATGGTGACATTTTGATTAGAATTGTACTTAAAGCCAGCCCCTACTCCCTTCTCCAATATATGATTTTAACAGTTGTTACAGAAAAGATACTTTCTGGCATACTTTCTTTACAGAGGAAAGGTAAATACTAACTCATTTTTTATTTCATTTGGTAGATTAACTACTAGATCTCACTCTTTAAAACATTAAGATATTACTCTCATTCTCTTAAAAAAATTAGGCTTCTTAAGGAACCATTTAATCATATATTTAAGTTTCCTTGTAGCCACTTAACATGCAGCACGTGACTAACTATATTAGGCCGATTTCTTTGACCTGTCATGGGAGCGCTTATGCAAGCGAGTACTCAATAATTTGGTTTCCAAATCTGGCTTTTAGGAAGCATTCAAGGCACACGTTTCACTTAAAAGTAAAGTAAACCAAAAAATGCTTGTGTTTATGGAAGAGAAGAAGGGAAAACAAACTCATTATCCATTATCTCAACTTTTGAAGTTACTTGAGACAAAAGAAAAAAAAAAAAAAAGAATTCTATGAATTAAAAAGTATTTCTCTCCTCAGAACTGTATAAGTCATCTTAGAGAATCATTGAAACATAGAATCATAGAATCATAG
>NW_009195816.1:0-26878 GCF_000690835.1 Fulmarus glacialis | reverse complement strand
ATTCTATGATTCTATGATTCTATTCTAACTCTAACACTTTTCAGTAAATGACTGAGATTGACAAGAAATAAATTAAGCTGTTTTTAGTAAACCCAGCATATGGAGAAATGCACCTTGCAGGTGGAATTTGTTTTTGTATTACAGATATTATTTTGCTTTTACTTTAGGTTAAAATAGTACCAATATCAAGTTAAAGTATTCAGAATGACTTATTTTTAAAAAGGACTAACAATTCTATGAGAAAATGGAAAATTGGTTTCTTGCTTCAATGTCAATCGAAAAGTTTCTGGAAAAGGAGGGGAACAGAACTGAAAAACAGAAGTCCAACATAATTTTTATTTAAGTTACCTAAGTAACCTAGTCTGACCTCAAACTGACCTTACTTTGAGCAGAAGTTGGGACTAAATAACGTCCTGAGGTCATTCCAACCTGAATTATCCTACAGTCCTATGATTTAGATATGATTTTGCACAGACTTTAAACAGAGTTAAGACAGATCCTTTTATCTGCTGGACCACTTCTGAATTACGATTACATTTCTGTAAGTGTCTTATAAGGCTGTTATCAGAGATATTATTTAGGATTAATGGTATATCAAATTGCAATACTGATTTCACACCCCTTTCCAGCATCTTTGCAAGGCCTAATTAAAATGTTTATGAATATCTATGTTCTATGGATTTGAGAAGAACTCAGACCAGAAACTCACAGTAATCCTAATGAGAAAAAGTGTTTATTCCCTTCTACTTGGTACTGATGAAATTGCTTTTTCTGTTTTTGATGCCCAGTAGACCCCTGGAGACTTTGCACCGGGAAGTGAAAATAGGTCAAAACAACCACCTCCCTGGTAAATCTTCCTCTCTCTAACACCACATAGATTTATGAGCAACCTCTATACCAATCAATAAAGTGGGTTAATATAGTTCCTGACCCACACAGCCCAATTAGTCTAAGCACTGTCCATGCCCAAGCACCTCCTGAGAGGGTGTTAGATAGTCCAGGCCAAAAATTTCGTGGAAAAGGTGCTAAAAAATTAATAATATGGATGCCCATTTGACAGTATTTGGGTCTGTGATCTGTCCATATTTAGTTTGCAAGTATAGATAAAGCCAGAGTTCCAACCAATTTGATGATTAGACGTTAATATCCTTATACTGAGAGCAAACATACATCATGAGGAGTATCATGAACTTTTCTTTATAAATTTCTAAAAACAATTTAAAAGAAAAAGCTGGAGAGATAAAGATTAATCATTATAACAACAAAAGGCACTTAAAAACAGCTCTGTATAAGAGCTGTGAAACAGTAGTAATGTCAAAATAGGGAACTACATTTATTAATACTCCTCCAAAAAAGAAAGTAAATTAAGATAGTGAGTTAGAAGGTATGTATGTAACAATTGTTAAAATGTGATTAAAGTCTAAAAATACAGCACAGCTGGCAGAAAGAAAAAAGAACATCATTCAAACAATAATGCAGGAAACAGGAGGTGGAACAGCTGGGTGAAGCTGAGATTTTTGAATGTCTGTGATCAGTTACCTCCATTCTTAGTCACGACATTTGGGTTTAGATCCAAATGGCTCCAAAGCTCAGCCGTGTCAGTGTGTGAAAAGCTTTTTGTTGAAATTCTGTTATGACGTATCCTTCAGAGAACTAGGTGTGGCAGCTTCAGTTTCATAAATAGCTGTTAGCAAAAGATGTGTTTATTTTGTGAGACTGAGATGAAATGCTAGGGACTTCAAGGCAACTGATAATCACTAGAACTATGATGTTTGTTAAAGCTATCTCTGTTAGTATCAACTTAGTAGACTTTAATTATCAAGCTTATTTCTTAGACAAAAGAAAAAACTCCTTAGCAGTTTTAAGGGAAACAAAATAAAAGTTAGGATTTGGAGGCCTATTTCTACGAGTGCGAGCACTGGATTAAGGGATGGGTCATGGCTGAGTGCTTCCTAATGTCCTTGCTCCAAATGGGGATGAGGTGGAAAGAGGGATATGATATCTTCATCAGGGCTATATAAGAAAAAAAAAAAAAAACTAAAAAAAAAACCCCCAAAACCCCACAACACTTTAGCATTTGGAAAACATTTTAGCAAAGTATTTTAATGTCCACTCAGTCCAGTCACTTTTTTTACATATTTGCATGAATGCCATGACCTTCTTACAGGTTCCAAATCTTCTGACTGCTTCAATTGCCACTGTATCTTGATTTCCACTTTTAAAACTCTGCTTGTGTTATGTCAGTACAAAAAGTTTCCTTTTTGTTAGGCTAATTTCCTATCAACTCATTCCTTCTTTTTTCTCAGTCTTATTATGTTTGATTGACAAAGATTCCTTTTCCTTGATTGCTGTTGAAAGAAGAGGAAAAAAAAAAAAGGCAGGCAAACGCTTCTGACAGAGAAACATTGCTTGGCAGTGAAAAGCCTAGATGTATGTTAAAGGTTTGACATTAAACCACATTGCTTGTTTTAAAGATTTCTCTAACTAACTGAATACAACTACTAAGGTACTGAGACTCAGATCAGATCTTCACACATCTGATGTCTAAGTAGTCTAAATTATGCTGAATAGCTGGGTATAAATAAAATAAAGAATTAATAAATACCGGAACATGGAAAACAAGGTTTATTTCAATAATCAATTTTAACCCTTAAACAGCTATAAGTGAAAAGATATCATTTTGAACACTTCATATGAGAAAACTTGGTTTTGTCGTTTTAACTATTAATCTCAAAGAATAAATGTTGTTTTACCTGGAAAACTAACATGCATATTTTTTTTAACTGTTTAGTAACTTTAATATTTCTTTAACTTGTTGTTGTATTGTATTATAACAAATGTACTATACAAACCAAAAATATTTTAATTGAGTGGTGGAATTCCAAAATATTATTTGAGTTCAGTTTTATTATTTTTTTACAATAAGGAGTGATAATGCCCTGAATCTGGAAACAGATTAAGCATAGTATAAATATAATTTTTGGCTCAGTACAGATGATTTTCAAGCCACTACATTTAGTCCACACTTACTATCAGCTGTCTCTAAGATGAAACTGAATTCTATGCCGTAGCTGCATAGAAACTATTGAAGTGCTGAAATACGTGAATTTCAAATTGATTTTGAGACTTAACTCATATTCCTTTGAGACTTCCTAACATGGTAAAATATTTTAGCTTTAGCCTGTTACCTTCATGCTATCAACGCTTGTCACTACTTTTCTTCAGCTTTAAACCTCTTGTCATTTTGAAGTCAACAAGTTGCTTGATATATTTTTTTTTCTTTAGAAAGAAAGATTCTGAAAAGCAAAATAAATAGCGCAATACAATATCTGAAATGAAAGACAAATTGTATGTGTAGGATCAGCCACTTGGCAAAATTTAGTAGAAATAACTAGAAATATGTCTGGTAGCAAAAATTATGGAAATGAATTCTGAATCTGTGTTAGTTCCTTATTCCAAAAGTCAAGAAATATTTTGTCTGCTTAAGTGATCTGGGAATTTTGGAAAAGCAATCTCTTTCTGAATATTTTAATCTGATCCACTTTTGGTCTCTCAGAAATTGTTAGTAAGGAATATGGGAATAACTTTGATTAAGTTTATTTAGTCCTAAAATATTAAGGACAGATATATGAATTGTGACAAGAGTACATATCATGGGGATTCATTTGAACAAGCAATTAAGACCATCAGGGTCTTGCTCTTAGCTAGTTTGAGCTATTTTTCCATAGTCTGCCTCCCCCATTCTTACTCAATGTCTACATGCAATTACAACTTAAGAAAATATACTGTGATACTTGAAAAGGCTGGTTTTGCAGAAACTGTATGTTTCCCTTATAACAAGTGACAAAAACAAAACAACAAAACAAAGCAAAACAAAAACAATTGTAGTTGAATTCAGATGAAATCCACAAGGGTCACATTTGCAGCATGCTTTTTTCCTTTTTCCCTCTTCCTCTCAAAGGTCAAGAGGGGATGGGAGGCTCCCAGCAATGGGGCAGGAGGTGGCGGCCAGGGCTTTGCTCCCTGTCACAGAATCACAGAACCACAGGATGGTTGAGGTTGGAAGGGACCTCCAGAGGTCATCTGGTCCAAACCCTTTGCTCAAACATGGCCACCTACCAGGACCGTGTCCAGGTAGCTTTTGAATATCTACAAGGATGGAGACTCCACCACCTCTCCGGGCAACCTGTGCCAGTGCTCGTTCACCCTCACAGTAAAAAAATGGTTCCTGATGTTCGGAGGGAACCTCCTGTGTCTCAGTTTGTGTCCATTGCTTCTGGTCCTGTCACTGGGCACCACTGAAGAGCCTGGCTCCATCTCCTTTACACCTTCTCTTCAGGTGTTTATAGACACTGATGGGATCTCCCCTGAGCATTTTCTTCTTCAGGCCAAACAGTCCCAGCAGTCTCAGCCTTTCCTCATAGGAGAGATGCTTCAGTCTCTTAATCAGATCTGTGACTGGACTCTCTCCAGTATGTCCATGTCTCTCTTCTACTGGGGAGCTCAGAACTGGACTGGAGAGCTTTTTCTGCCATGGCCTCCTCTCAGCTATTGTTCTCAGTTGCTGTGAAGGATGCTACCTCCAAGTGTATTGCAAGTGTGGCCCCCCTTCTGCCTGCCTTTTATTCTGGTGATGGCTTCTTTCACTGTACTGCCTTGGAGAGGAAGGGAAAGTGGTGAGTGCGTGTCAAGAAGAAGAAAAGAAGGTGTAAAGGAAAGATATTCAAGGCACAGGAAAAACAGGTTCCCTCTTCTCAACGTAGATGCCAGGACTTGAACTAGTTTCTAGTTGAACAGCAATGAGTTGTAACTGATAAAAATTCATATCAGGCTCCATTACCTAAATTTCCTTTTCAAAAATAAGGGAGCCTCTAAACCTCTGCAGACAGTTTAGAAAAAAAAGAAAAAATCAGGATAATACTTTCAGAATGGAGAAAATCTTCCAGCCTTTATCTAAAATACAACCATTTTAGCTGATCTGTTAAAACATCATCCTGAACATTGAAATGCCATCAGTTAAAGTTGAGCAAAATTAAAAGAAAATGAAAATAGGCCATATAATGTTAAAAACTGGCCAATTTTGACAGGCATCATTAACATCCCAGATTATAATGTTACGAACCTTGGTGTTTTGTGGGTACTGTTTAGTATCTCTTTCCTTTAATGAACATTTTTCTGATAATTTAGATAATTGTTGGGTTACAGTGTCAGGAAAATCACAGCTGGAAAAGAGACAATTACAGATAATTTAGCTATGTCTGTGCACTGAACTAGTATTAAGTACAGTTAGACCTTTCTGGACGATATTTATCTAACCTCTTTTTCATAACCTTTTATGAAGGTATAACCTTTCTCATTAATATCTAGAACAGTATAAAAAGCCTTATATTTTCCTAATATGTATTCTGAATTTTTCTTACAAGGGAAAAAAAGAAGACGGTTTTCTTCTAGTCCAGCCTCCATGAACACGGAAAAAATCTTTCACGGTTCTGTCTCTGTATATGATTTAGTTAGTGGAAAACTATTATGCTGTCCTTGGTCTTTGCATATTTAAACTTTACAAGCCCAGTTCTTTCAGCTTCTTTTCTTAGCTATTTTTTGTTGTTCATGACTAGACATTACCTAGCTTGTTCAAAATCTAGAAATGTGATGCCCAAAACCAGATGCAATATTTCTTTTGAGGCTCCATTAGCAATGTATCAGATGACATAACTGCCTTTTGCTTCTTTTATGTGAGATTTGTCATTTTTTTCCAGTAGAATCACAGTAGTGCCTTTAAATAAGTGGTAACAGTTTGTAATTATATTCAGCTCTCCATCATCAGCGTCGTTACTGAAAATATTGAATTATTCTGACTCTTTGGAGAGCCCACTTTAATTACCTGTCCACTTAGATAGCAAACCAGTGAGTGTCATATACTCAAGCAGTTGTGCATTTAATTTATGGTGGTTTTAGTCAGCCCATACGTTTTAGAATGATTATGAAAAATATTCTGTAAGTTAGCTGTTCCTAAAGTCAAGGTATGTCAATCACATCTGATATTTCCCTGTTTGCAGTTGGATTAGTTATCTGATCAAAAGAAGCAAACCAGGTATTTCATATGATTTCTTCAGAAACATACGGTGGCTACCTTTATCACTATATACCACAGACATTTATAATTGTCTGATTGATTATATTGCAAGTATAACAACTTATTTAAGTATTCCCACCTTTTCTACTTGTGCTCAGAAAGGAAAATCTGCCATCATTCATCTATACATCTGTGGCCAAATTTGAGGAGAGATTGTGGAAAAATATATTTTCGCTTTCATTTCAGGCAGTATGAATTCCTGAAAAGGAAAAGTATGTTGAATTCTTCCTCACTAAAACTGTCTGAAGAACATCAGTGTCAACACCTTAAAAAGGGAATTTTAAACGAGAGAACTAGTTACCACATTAAATGACTGACATATTGATGATAATCAAGAGACTGTGTTTTCATTTCTTTTAACTTCCAGTGTAAAGGACAGGTTGAAATTCATACTAAAAGGAAGGAAAAACATTTAAAATATGCCTTTCCTCCTCACTCTTTAGAATAGCTTTATTAAATCGCAGTGAAGGATAGCCTCAGGGACATTTTTAGGACCTGGTAGGCTGGCATTTTTTTTAGCTTTAGTGAACCTTGTCACATAATTGCAAATAAGTGCATTTCAGTGAAAATATTGTCAGTTAGATTTTAATTTTCTCTTGGCTTACTCCCAACATGTATAAAAAACATTTAATGAATGAATGTCAATTTAAAATGAAATTTTAAAATTACAGATTAACAGGACAGTGAAATCACAGAGTCAATAAAATTTATCTTTTCTTTCTATTTAGCATATATCCAAGACACATCCAAGCAAAGAAAAAGCAAACCAAAATATTTCAGAAGTCAAATGCAGAAAAAATGGGAAAGTTAGAAGTGGAAGAAATACTCTGGAAAAACTGTGTATATATATTTATACCTTTTTTTTTTTTTTCCTTATAATACTGTATTTTCTGATCCATTAGATTTTTCTTCACATGTATTTTTTAAAATTCTACCATTTGTTGATACTTGACATTTTGGGCATGATTTTAGGTGAAGATGAGAATAAAAGAATAGTAGAGATAAGTGATAGGATAAATGTGTATTGCAGCCATGGCTCTTCCTTTTAAATACTCTATTTTTGTAATTTTTATTGTTTTCTGTAGGTTAACTAGCAAGTCTTTTAAACTTATATAATTTGCATGATTACTTATACATGTGACAGTAGAATAGTTGAAGACTAATACTACTCTGTAGCCACAGACCATGTTGTAGTTCAACTGTGTTAGTTCATAGCTGTGTTCTCACTATGTTTCTTTAAGGTGCCATTACGCTAATTGATCACTTGGCTATATTTTTCTCTTCTTATTTCTGGTATTGATTTGTTGTTTGTGTTTTGGGGTTTTTTTGTTTGGTTTTTTTTTTTTTTTTTTCCTCCCGTGACTATTACCTTGTATAAAAAACATTAAATGGAACAGCAGAAAAAAGGTAAGTATAGTGGAATACCAGTTAGTGAAGCAGAAGACGTAGAAAGGTGTTGTTAGTCTGGATGATGTCTTCATTTCTAAAGAGCATACTTAATTGGTTGGAATTGTTTTTGAGTTTTAAACTGCAGGCACTTTGTGGATTTAGTAAAATAAACAATATTTTTATTCAAACTGCTCAGAAAAATTGATGTTTCAGAAGTTGTTTTTAGTTACTGGTCTCTAAAGTCCATACAGTAGTAGAAAGAAAATAAGAAAAATCATGTCTTTTTCTTTCCTCTTCCTACCCAGTTGGAAAGTCACACCACGAAATTTAAGCTCCCATAAAATTGCTGAACTGTAATTGTAAAGTACTAATTAAATAACACATAATATTTTCTTGGAAATGAGGTCAAAAGTAACATCATTTTCTCAATGTATCTTGTCTTTGAATAAACTATGTGTAATATAATAATTATTCACTATAGTTTGCAAAGCTTACACTTCCAGGATTATAACAGCATGAATCTCAAAAATTAGAGGCTGGTGCCTCAGCTGGTTCAAGTCAGATACCCCAACGGACTTTGCTGACTTAAGTGAGTCCTAGTGAATATGCTCCTCTTTAATATTTTTGTTGGCTTTCAGCATAGTTTGAAATTGAACTAAGTCACAGAGATATTCTGAAGAGGGGAAGTTCATACATCAGAAACTTAAAAACACCAGCTGCCAGCTGTTCCTTCAATGTGTGAACATTGTCTTTTTCTTGGAGTCCATGATATAGTGATCCTATGATAAAATCTGAAACTGAAGTGTGTTCTATATGTAAGTAGATTCTAGGGTGGGATGTGAGACATGGGATATCAAGCCATATTGGATAAGGTGTTTTTTATGTAATCAGAGGAGGAAGAGTTTTCAACCTAAAATTATTTAGGATAAGACGAGCATTAAAATTTAAAGAGCTGCATTTGGACTTGAAATATGACAGTCTCCCATGAAAAAAACTTAAAAATAAGATACAATCTGCAACTCAAGCCACCCTCTTTTTTCCTCTGGAGTTACACAATCTTCTTACTGGGTCAACAGAAGCCAGATTTGGTTCAAATTATTTATTCCACATGTATATTTTTCCTTGTTATGACTTTCTTAAATAAATCAATTCAGGTTACCTTTTTAAAGTTCTTATATTAAGAAGAACTTAGGTGCTAAATTATATTTATAACATTTTCTAGTATATTATTGGGTCAGGCTGTGAACAGCAACTACAGGCGTAAGAGCTATGTAATTCATCACCCATTAAAGGTCTGACGATCAACACCTTTATGCTATTACAGTTAACTAGCTCAATGATTGATCAAATCTGCAAAGCTCATCTGGCTGTTTTCCAAAAGTCTGTTTTACTTAGGGTGGTGCAACAGAATAAGCACAAGCAGGTCTGTCATTCTTTGAGGAGGAACGCATTACACCCTTTTGAACATTCAGTGTATTGCAACAGTGAAAACAATGGGTGATAGTAGTCTTTCATCGGGTTTCTTAATAGTTTAATAGTAATATATTGGGTTTTTTAACTCATAAATGTTTGTTACAGTGCTCAAACACGATAATTATGTTGCAAGATTAACACTTTATCTAAGGAATTGTACAGAGGATGTGTACAATGTACCAGCATTTAGATTCTGTCAAAACTAGAACCATCTTTGGTGTGTTGGATTGGAAAACAAGTTTCTGAAATATCACCAGAAACAAAAGAATTTCTTTTTTCAGTCAACTTTTCAAGAACTGAAACAATTCAGAGAAAGATTGATATCAGAAGAGGTACACAGGGGAGGAATTTGGCAGTTCTCTCCATCTTTGCTCATTAGGGTCTAATTTCCTTAGACCCCCACGTTTAAGTGAGATGCTCAGTTACTCAGATAAGCAATACATATGTCTCATCTATAATCCCCTACCAGGTATCTATACCTCTTCATCCAATAAATAATACCATAATGATAGAAGTCTACCATGAAAACAAGCTCTTTTGTAGGTGTTGATTCTGAGGGGTATAGAGAAGTGTCAGTGAGGCACCAAAAAGGCAGGAATCTGTCTCTGTGGCTGCTTCCTGAACCACAGCATTTCAGATCTTGCCCTACACAAACTGACAACTACCTGCCACCGTTCAAAAGTAAAAAGGCTTCAGATCTACAGTTCCTCTGTCTCAGCACTTTTCCTTGAGAAGAAAATTTTTTGTAGTCGGTGAGTTTCTAGATGAGAAGAAAAAAAGCCATTCTGTGATTAGAGTAATAGATTTACAGTGTGACCTCCACCCGTCATCAGTGCTTTTCTAGATGGCAGGTCAGAGTGGCTGATGACGTAGGGCTTGAAAACTTATTTTCGTGTTACTGTTCTTGTTCTTAAAACCAAGATGAGTTCAGTTTTGGTAAAACATTTCACTTAAAGCCTTTAAGTCTGCAAAGCACTTATGCAAATGTTTAATTTTAAACATGTGATTAGTACTATTAACTTTGATGGGACTACTCACATACCTAAAGCTAAGGACATGCTTAAGTGCTTTGCTAATAACAGTGAAGGAGGGGGAAAGAACACCCATGACCTCCATTTACGTTATTGCTTCATTATGTTTTTTATTTATAGGCTCCTTTGTGGCATTTATCATCACAATATTGGAGCATGTCAAGAATATTAATGTTGCCATTAATTTGCCTTTGCTTGACAACTGTTGTGCTTTACAAAAAAGAGGATTCTGTGGAACACTGGATAAATTCTATAGGCAACCATGACAAATTATTAATGCAATTAGGAAAAAAGCCATTAAACTTTCCCACAACCCCCTGAGACTCTTAAAATGATAGAGATTTGAACTTAAGTGTGCTCTAAGTTTTTCCACAATCCTAATTTTCCTTTTTAAAAAAAAAAAAAAAAAAAAAAAGAAACACCCCCAAATCAAGGAAATTCTTTCTGGAAAGCAGAAACCTTCTAATCTTCTCTATTTTATCAAAATAAACCAAAGGAAGCTGTCATGCATTTAAAATGTTTGCTTAGAATCTACTAATCACTGTGTAATTTCTTCCTTTGCTATTCCACAGATGGTATGTTATAGGTCTTACTCTGAGAACTCTCTCTAGTGTTAAGTGTAGGACCCATGCATCTAATTAAAGAAATTCATATTGCCTAAAATGTTAGCAAGATAAGATAACAGTCCTTCGTACAAAATGATAGCCATGACACAATGGAATAAATTTTGAAATCTAGTCTTTTGTACTCCCTGTTTTGCTTCCATTTGCTCCTTTAGCTAACATTGGAAATGCAAATTTTAATGGCTGACAGTGCCACAGGCTGATGAATGTGAGAACTAGAGGGCTGAATAAAAAGTAATGCCTAGCCTCTCAGGTGGAACTGCTGATTCTCTTGGGTGCTCTCCCTGAGTCTGTCCCCAATTCATTACTGACAGAAAAGATTACTTAAATGTGCTTTTCACAAATGTTATGAACTATAATAAACAAAAATGAAATATGACATAATTAATCACTTAGGCAGGATAATTACAAATTCCATCAAGCTAATTGAAAACTAAGCTATATAGTTATCAAACTAATACTGTTTAGCAGAAATATTTGTGATAAATTTGGAATTATGGTCTATATTTTCTTGTAAGGTTGAGATTTAATCTCTTGGTATTTTCTGCTGAAGACAACATTCAGTCAGTTAGGTAGGCTTCACAGAATGGATGCTATCCTTAGGTTGTTTGTTGACCAGCTGGTGTAGACAGATCTGTGTTTCATCTTTGCTCTGATATACAAACCGACTCTGGTCAAAGGGTTGTACCACCATCATGCTGTACCTTCAGGTATGTTAAGGAGCAGTTGGTAGTTAGGTCTGGCAATTGTGAACCCTGTCACATCCTGTCAATGCTTTCTGAGCTGGAGCTGACTTATGGGCAGCCAGGCTGGACAGCAGAGACAGAATCAGCATGATATACCTGCATGCATCCATGAATATATGAAGCTCAAGTTTCTCAGCTCTTTCACTGTGAATTTTAATTTGGTTTATAACATGGCTAGCTAAATTTGGGTTTGGACAGCATCTAAAAGTTGCAATACTAAACCTCATTCAGCATTCATGGATTTAATGCTAAGGGTTTAGGAATTTTGTTGCTAAATAGACACAAATTGATTGCTTTACAGAAGCCTTAATTATTTTACTCACTAGTGATTATATTAAATCATAAAGATAATTTTATTAGCTAATATATATCAGTTCCACCTAGAAGGAAATATTAAAAACTTGTTCAATTCTATTAAATAATCTGCCGTACATATTTTTATACCATATTTATGTATTTTAACAACCTTGACTTCAAAGAGCTTTTGTTGTATCTAATGTTAAAATATTTATACTTTCTGAACTGGTTGCTAAGAATAAGCAATGGGTTTTTCCAATCTGGTCTACTTCTGAAGTTGTGCAGCATCAGATTTCCAGGGTGATTTTGATGTAAGACTCCAGCAAATGGAACACTTTGCATATTACCCTATTAGAAAGTGTTATAGATTAATGCAAAAGGTCAGTCTTATCACAGTTTGTGCAATACAGCATGCTACAGCACATTAGGAGTTGGAATATATCAAGGGCTAATATTCTAATAATTTTTTTCCTTGATAGAAAGACAAGAAACTAGAATATAATCAGGGTTAAAGGTTTCTGTAGAAACTTAAAATGATGCAAAAGTATTCTTTTTAAACATTTAAACCTGCTATTAGAGGTGTATCCAAGACATACAACTATGATCTTGAATCCCAAAGAGAAACTGGGTATGTTTTTAGATTTTTATAAAAGATTTAGATTTTTTTTTTATAAAAGATTTAGAATTTTTTTTATAAAAGATTTAGATTTTTATAAAAGATTTTGATTTGTCTCAGCATGTTTTTGTATGAGGAGACGTTAGAAACAAAATTTAGAACCTGTACCAGTTAATCTTCTGGTTAGCCCTGAGGTCAAATATTTAATTCTAATTTTCTTTGTAGATCCATTTCTAATTTTAATCTCACACAGATAGTAGACACAAAACTGTCTTTCAGTAGGTCCTTTTATCATTGAATAGGCATACAACAATATGTATCCAATTTATTTTCAAAGCAATTTTAACAGCTTAGATACGTTATACAAGCTGAAATACTTTGGCACAAGGTCTTCCATTCCCAACACTTTCTGTTAATATTATGGCTACCACTCAGAAAGCGGATCACTAATATCAAAGAGTGCTGTCATGGAACTCTGGGACCCTACAGATGTTAGCTTATAACTTAAGTTTTTTTCATTGTTAGGATTTACTACAGGGAGCTTATTTTCTCATTCTGACCATACCATCCTCAGGTTTTGATGTATGACATGAGATTTAAGAAAATGGGATATATATAACCTCTTTTTTACCACTATTAAGCTTTTTAAATAGTACTGTGTGGTGTTCTGTTCCATTGAATCCTATGATAACCAATATTATTTATAACTTCTCAAAATTGTGTTCAGAAATGGTGTACAATGTGGAATGAACAAGACATACATTATACTGGAAAAATAAGTTCAGATAAATATCACCTAGTTTTATTAAAATTAAAATTGTATTAAAATTAAAATTCTTGCAGGAACAAACCTGAAGTAATGGTTTGCTCAGGAAAATCAGTTTAATAAGTCATTATAATGCATGTTCTATCTATTTCAGGGGAAGCTACTTCCAAAAACAATGCCAATATTGAGACTTTCTGGAATATTGTGCACAAAAATACTAGTTGCTACTGCCAATTTTAGTAGATAGTATATATAGTATGTAATAGTATCTAGTACATATTAAGAGTTCAGAATGAGTAGATTACACGGTTCTTTATTTGCAGACATAAAGTAGCTAAAATACTAGATCACAGTTATTTCAAATTACTAAAGGTTATCCTTTCTCAGATTAAACTCATTCAAGAGTTGAGTTCCCATGCTGAAATAGGTCTTGGCATTTTTTTCTTTTTCATTGATTTTTTTTTTTTTTTTCCTTTATAGACTTGAGATATATAATATTTATCACACACAAGACTGAAAAATTGCTGCATTTCCTATAATGAGAAATAAGTATTCCTGAAATAAAAATGTTTGTTCTGTTTCCCCCAAAACTTTCTCTATGTTATGCATAATCCACATTTGTATTTGAAATAATCAGTATACTGTATGAAGGCTGCTGCAGTACAAACATTTAGTAAAGAAATAACACCAAATAAAGGATCTATAGGACAAAAGAATTATTAGGCAAATTTCTAGTACTGTACAGTTAGAAATTATGCTACTGAAACTTCATACTGAAATTCTGTATCAATTATTTAAGTTTTATAAATCTATGAAGAACAGAAAGCAGTAAGTTTATTGTTGCAAGAATATACGGAAAACCAATGTTGAGCATAGACAGTGACGGTGTAAGAATAGGCCTAAGCAGAGCAAGATTTGTAGGAATGTGTTATGATTTTTATCTACCAACTAAAAAGGTGAAAAAAATTTAAAAAAAAAAAAAAGTAGTAAATACACTGGCAGCAGTGATATTGAATTTTGAATTGACATACTTTCTTTCAAGGCTGTAAAACTATTTTTTAACACTTTTCTGATAATCTAGTCTGACCTTGTATTTCATAGCATATCTAACTTATTCTCAAACAAAATGCCTCACACATATGAAAGATAACAAGCTTTGGATGATAAATACCATTGTCAATCAAATGTATAATCTTCTTAAATAAGAATGCCAAGTATGTTTAGCAAGATTGTTTCTCCATGATGTCATGCAGTTGACATTAATAATGTTTCTCATGTTTAATTCCAGAGAGATATGTAGACCATATCATCTTTCCTGTGATTTTGCTCAACATCCATGTCAAGTTGTTGGAGTGTGTCATTTTTCCAGTATCTGTTCTCTGGAGCTTGTGGAGTACTGTCGTGGTTTAACCTGGCAGGCAGCCAAATACCACGCAGCCGCTCGCTCACTCCCCACCCCCCCCCCCCCATGGGGAGAGAATTGGAAGGGTAAGAGTGAGACGGGGAGAGAATCGGAAGGGTGAGAGTGAGAAAAACTCGTGGGTTGAGATAAAGACAGTTTAATAGAACAGAAAAGGGAAAATAATAATAATGATAGAATATACAAAATGAGTGATGCACAATGCAATTGCTCACCACCCGCGCTGACCGATAACCAAGTAGTGATCGGTACTTCCTGGATCACGCCTACCATTCATATACTAAGCATGACGTCACATGCATGGAATATTCCATTGGCCAGCTGGGCTGGCTGTCCTGATTATGTTCCCTCCCATCTTGTGTACCTAGCTCAGTCAGTAGTCATGGGAGCTGCCCTTGGACTAGGAGGGTACTTAGCAACAACTGAAAACATCAGTGTGTTATCAACATTCTCCTTATACTAAATCCAAAACACAGCACTAGGAAGAAATTTAACCCTATCCCAGCTGAAACCAGGACAAGTACTCTACACACTCTTCTGTCGACTGTCACTGATTTCTGAGACTGACTTTCAACCCATTCTTTTAAAACAATGAAGAGCTACTAATCTAATTTAGCATATTTTGAAAACAGTTGTTTTCTTATGTCCATGTTGATCTACTGTAAATGTAGAAAACTCGTTATGACTTGTAAGCTCTGAGTACACCCTTAATACTGGAAATAAAAAAAGAAGAAATATTCATCAAATACTGTTTAACTTTTGTATAGTTTTACCACCCTTCTTTACTAAAAAGTCTGAATCAGTTTTAAGAATTCTTTTGTCCCTGATGTGTACTTTTAAAAATGTTTAATGCCAATTTAAATGGCATTGAAATAGAAAGGTTGGTCTAGATTTCCATCTTTTATTCCAGTGGTGTGGTGTTCATCTGCTGTTGCTGTTCCTTTTTTCTCTTTTCTTTGGAACAGTGACTTCTTTTCCTAATTTCAACAACAAAGAAGTCATGCAACATCACATGTTCAATAGCATTGTATATTAAAATGTATTTTAAATTTAAGCCCATAAATTTGTATCCAGTGACTACTGTTATGGCATGCTTAAGAAGAGAAAAAGTGTATTTTTCTTCTTGAACAGTTTCCCTTCTGTAGAGAAAGATTTTGGCAATTTCTGTGTAAGACCATATCTTCTCATCAGGATAAGTAGTTTTAACTAGAATAAGCTTCTTTTTCCATGCACATTAGTAATGATAGTCTAAGTTTATAACTACAGGGTTTGAGAGTGACCAAGAAGTTTATGGATTCAGTACCATTAATCAGTAAGACAATCTGTCAAGCTCAAATTATATACTTTGTATAAGAAAATACAGTACCGGTGTGACATTACAGAAAGGTTACCTGTCAGATGTCATGTAGACATCTTAATTTATGGTAACACATCAATTAAAGAAGCAATGGGAAGTTACACATGCTTGAGACTTGAATTCTAAAAGCATGATTGCATGTTGCCTGCTATGGCGACCAAAGACTTTTGAGCCTAAAGCATGATGCAATCCTGGAACTTAATTAAGTCAGTCAGTGTGGGAACACCGTTTGCTACAGGCAAAGGTTGCCTGTGTTCAGAAGAGACAAGGTGCTGTAGTCAGTGGTTCAGAATTTTGATCTTTAGACAGAAAAATAGGTGGAGGTGGGGACAGGAACTTTTAATCTATGAAATTGGAACATAAACCAAGGTATGCTATACTAAAGTTAGGCAGTTTCAAAACAGGATCCTTCTATTCTTCCCGTTAACAATGAAGATAATCAGAAGAACAACTTAGCAAGATCATAGCACATTCTCTGTGACTGGGAATTTTGGTATAGTCTACCTTAAAATAGGAATCAATATTTTGGTGTGTGTACTGACGCAAACATGAACATCACAATCACATGCATATAATTTATAATTTCTCCTCAAGAGGCTGTTTCCATGAACAGGAAGTAGTACAGTTATGACATGAAAGATTGTTACAAATGGGACTGAGAATTGCACTGCGTCTGACCTATGTATAAATACAGAAAAGAGTGTCAAAATTCCACAGCAATGCCAGCATATGAAATATGGTCAGATGGCCATAAATGCCTCTCTATTTATTTCAACTTAAAAAACCCACCAAAACAAACAAACAAACAAACAAACAAAACACACCATACCTGCATATTCAACAGCATGGAAAAAAATATGAAATTACTGAGAAGCTGATCCATGACCTATAATTTGTTAAGGATAAAGTTTTGCCTGGCATTACTCTGATGTGGTAAGTTTTCTTCTAATGTGAAGAGCTATAGATTACGAAGACCTACTTTTGAAGGGTTCTATCCAATCTTTTCCTTCTTAAAATAATGGGTGCAGCTAGTTGTAGCCATTTGTTTCCACTGAATGCTTTGGGTTTGACAGGTCTTGTGTAAGGTATTTTACATTGTGTATATAAAAAGAGAACAAACTGTAAAAATTTTAAATTTTGAAAAGGTAAAAAAAAGCAGCATTTTTTTAAAAACCAATTAAATCAGGTTTTAGGATATAATCTGTAAGGATATAATCTTAATGTTTTCACTGAAATCAGGATAAAGGGTACAAGCCTTCTGTTCAAATTAGCTTGTCTGTCATTGTCTTTTTAAAATACTAGTAATAGTAATTACACTAAACTACTTAACCAAAGGAAAGCAACCAGTTTTTAATTTTTTCTGTCTGGATATAGGACTCAGGCTTAATGAAATATTATGTGGAAAAATAAGTCCAAGTCAGTTCAAAACTGAAAACTTATCAGACATCATCGATGTAGCAATAACTTGATTTCCTCTTCTAAGACATAATACAAAATAAAAATACACCTACTGATACTCCATGTCAAAGCTTTCTTTTAGTGCTGATTCCCTACAGGAAAACAGAAAGATGACAGATGTTGTAAAATCCATGTGAACATTGCTAACTGTGTAGTAGTAACCAAGAAATTATATTTTATTGCTGCTAAGGAACTGGCATTTGCCAACTGCTGCTTTTAAACTAATTGCTGTGATAACAGATTGCTAAACTGAATTCAAAAGTTCAGGTGTAGAACCAGCTGCGTTCAGAGGTAGTGGTGGTAAGGGAAAAAAAAGTTGGAAAGCCTATCCTATCATTCAGCAAAATGTTAATTTTTGCTGCCTTTGCCTAGGCAAATGTAGACGTTATTGCTAATTTTCAAGTATTTTCTATCTTCTAGCTCTATGGAGACTTTGGGGTTTTTCAGTGCTTTAGTAGTTATTAGACGGCTTGTGAAGCGACAAATCAGGACTAACGTGATATTTTTATCACCAAGAAGCAAGAAACTGGAGAAATATTGAAAGAAAAGCAGCCTGAGTCTAGAGGCCCCAGGGAGGGAGCTGAAATAGAGTATCCTTAGGTGAATCCACCCTAAAAATACAAGGAGTTTTAGCATTATACTGGCGCACCACTGTCCCAGAGGGAGCAGTGGGATTTGAAAGAAGAATTACGAGAGTCAGACTGACAGTTTAAATGCAAGACAAATTAGGGCCTGAGTCTTGGTTCTGGCCTGCTCATAACAGTGTGAAGATGCTCTAAGTTTACATTTCTGTTCAAGGTCCAAGGTTATCGCTATACATATATACTGTCCTTTTTACTTTCACTGATTTTAACATTAAATTGAAATAATGGTGCATTAGTCCAACAGACAGAGAGACTGGGTTAATTAATAGTCAAATGTATTTTTTTTCTTGGAGCAGGTATTTGTTTTGAGTCATGAAAGAGCACCTCCTAGAAGGAACTACAAAATATCATATAGCTAAAAAAGACACAGTGACATGTTCTGACGCAGCAACAAAACTAGACAATCTTTCAGGCCATTAATCAAAGTGTTTACAGTTTCTGTTTCAAGTTGTTTGAAAGAATAATAAATATTGAACAAAGAAAATTAATCTGTTTCTGCAGCTTTCTGTTTCACCGGTGTGGGGATGTTGAATAACTTTTCCTGTTCAGAGTAACAGAGACACAAGAGTGTCATGTATTGCATCTGCTGCTTCCTTAAAATTGCTTTCTCCCTTGTGTGCGTCCAGTCTTATAAGCACTGTGAATGTCTTTAAATTTGAGAATGTAAGAGTTGTGGCTTGAAAAGATACAAGACAGTGGTGACTTAATATTATCTCCCTGAAAATCAGAAGAAAATACCTACTTTTTTTTCAATTAGAAGACAGAACACCTCTTCAGCTGGAAATGAAAACCAACTCCAACCCCTCAACTTTCAAAGTTGTGTTTGTCATCAGGGAGGCTGAAAATTCTGTAATTACAACTTCTTAGCATTATGGCATACAGTGTGAACTTTATGATATGGGAGATGATGAGCTGTTACATTCATCTGCATTAAATCCTGTAAATTCAGCTGAGCCGCTGACTAATGTCCACTGTGAATGCAGAACTGCTTGTCTTGGAATTGCTGGCAACTGTGCTTTAAGAAATTCGGTCTCTGAAAATTGTTCTGTATAGTTTCATATCTAAAATAAGACTGGCAATTTATTATGTCTTCTGTGAATCCTGTGGATCCTAGATATTCTCAGAAAGAAAAATGATTATAGGAAGGTAAATGAGTTACAAATTTGTGGCGAATGTTAGAAAATCCAGAAAAATACCATGTAATCCACACTAATAGCGAGAAAGTGTTATGAAAAATATATAGGGCTTTGCAGATCAAGGACTTCATTTGGTAAGAGAAAAAAATCCTAAACTTCAATGTATAAATTTATCTGTGCAGAAGAGGCAGCCAGTTTATCATAATTTCTCATAACAATGGCAGCTTTTTCATCCTTGAGTATACAAAACTTAACAAAGCCCAGAAACATCTACTGTCACAACAGTTAAGGCTTCTGAGGTTGGGAAGACTGACATAAAAAAAAAATAAAAAAAAAAAAAAAAGAAATTACTAAATAATCATGAATTTAGAGAAAAATTCAGACTTTCAGATACAGGATTCTTAACTTAGCAAAATCCAAGGTTAGTCTTAAGGAACAAAAGTGTTTAGCGGTACGGGATCAGTGCAGTAATCTGTTTTGGCTAATGAAAGAGAAGGAAGTGGAAGCTATAGTCTTGTGCATCAGTGAAGAAAAAGAGAAGAGAGATTACAGTGGTACCGCAGAAAATACTTGATATCTATCTGTCTGATACTTCAGGTTTTTGCCTAAAGCCATGTCAATATCTTTGGAGAGAAGCTAAAATTGAATGTCATTGTTCTTGTAGTACTCTTTGAGACATTTCAGCATTTATTTGTTGTTTAAGCTTGCTAATACGTTCATTCAGAGTTATGCAACTAGAATGTTACATTTTATTTGTCTTTTTTTTTAGTTTTTCTAGAAGACTATTTTTTATAACACCCTTTCATGAATAAAATTACAAGTAGCCCCCAGGTGGAATAATTAATATTTACCCATATTTGTGAGAAGATAAGTGAATACACTTTGTATTTTGGTGAACTTCTTCTTTTTAGATTAGCATTATTTCTTTACTTGTGGATCAGCACTATTTCTTTACTTGTGGATCTGACAGTAAACTTAAAAAAAATGTTAGACAGTACAAACTCCAAACAATCATTGGCCCCAACAGAGTCAAATATTTAAGCATGTCTTCAGCTTGAACTGTGTTTTTAAGTGCTCTGCTGATATGGAGTCATGATTAATTAAATATTTCTCCTTTTTTTTTTTTTTTTAAAGACAAATGTGTAGATTTTAACCAAATGGCTTTGGCCACAAATGAAAATCACTCAGCTTCATGATTATAAATAATGCATTTTTATACAAAGTGCAAACTCAGTAGCATTTACAATCTGCCCAAAGTCTTCCTAACAAATTAGGTCAAATTAATAGTTGATGTTATGCATACTGACATCAGTGAAATTACATTAAAGATTAATTTGGCCCACTGCTTAAAATTCAGTTTTGAACCTCTAGGGTTAGACAATTTGCATTATGAAGAGCTGATCCTGTATTAAGGGTACTTTTAAGTATGTATGTATGTTCTGAAGTCTGATTCAAAGCTCAGATATATAAATAGATGGATTGATCAATTTTGAAAAGGACAAATTATAATAATATTAATAATAAACACTGTGAAGCAATGTCTCATTTTCAAACTGGCTGTCATTGCTTTTTTGGACGTTCTGTAAAAACACAATTTGTTACACACACGCCTATAGTGTGAAGAACACAGTAGCTGAGGGTCGGTTTGAGATAGAGACTCTAAACTGAACTCTAAGGTGATTGTGCATGAGGGGAGAGCAGTGGGTATCATCTATCCTGATGTTAGCATGATCTGTGAAAGCATCTTTGTATCTAAGTTGGGTTGTTATGGTCTAACTAGGTGGACTACTAGCTGGATGAAAAACTGATTGCATTGTTGTGGTTCAAATGGAGTGATTAATGGTTCATCCTCTACCTGAAGGTCAGTTACAAGTAGAGTTCCTCAGGAGTACTTGGACCTACTCTGTTTGATATCCTTATGAAGGACCTGGTGGGATATAAACCCTCATCAAGTTTGCAGATGGCACTGTACTAAGAGGCACAAGTGATACCCTTGAGGGCAGGGCCACCATTCAAAGGGAACTCGACAAGCTGGAGGAATGGGCCAACAGAAACCTTTTAAATTCAACAAAGATAGGTTCTGCACCTGGGATGGATGGACTAAACTTCTACAGTAGCTGGGCTGGGCATGGACTAACTTGCTGAAAAGTGCCTGGGTGTCCTGATGAACAACAAATTGAACGTGGGTGAACAGTGCATCCTTTCAGCAATGAAGGCTAACAGCACCCTGGGTCATATTAAAAGGAACGTCACTTGTATATTGAGGGAAGTGATTATGCTCCTCTGCTAAGCAGAGACAATATGTGGAATAACGTGCCCAGTTTTGATCTCCCCAGTACAGGAAAGATATCTACAAATTGGAGTGAGGTTAAAAGATGGCCACCAAGGTAGTGGAGGGCTGGAGCACTTACCTCATGAGGAAAGGCTCAGAAGCTGGGAGAGTTGGGCTTGTTCAGCCTGGACGTTACTTGGCTGACTAGATATGGAGTACATGAATCAGAAGACCATATGTAGGTGTTAGTACTATTTGAGGGTAGGGTATTTGAGATATTTGTGTAGCTAAAATGACATAGGATATATAGAAAACCTACATCCTTCTGGAGCAGCAGGTAGAGGCCAGGAAGGATATTACTGGACATCTAAGATGGATCTAAGAGCTTATGTTTGAGCAACTGGTTGCTAAAACAGTGACTAATAGGTAGTAATAGGACTCCTATTGACTAATTGGTGGTAATAAGTGCACATAAAAGTAGCAGTGATGAGATAGGGTAAGTTGGTAGGTTAGCTGAGAGACACAGTGGTAAGCTAACTAGTACTTATTGCATTTTAATATGTGATGCTCAGTGCTGCCCAAAACGTATAACTGCCGTCATCCAGGAAAAATGTGAAAGGGAAAAAAGCACTGGGAGGATATGCAACTTACTAATAGTTCAATGTACTGTTAATACTAAATTATTATCAAGAAAATCAAAGAACTGAAAAAGAACAAGAATTGAGGACAGGTTTAGCCCAGAGCTTTTATTTCACAAAGCTATAAGCTCCCGAAAAAGAAATCTAATAAGAAGGGTTCTCAGCTATAACTGTAAAGTTGTTAACTAAAAAATTAATTGTCCTTGTAGTACCATAAAAAAAAAAAAAAACAAAAAAAAAAACCCAACTATAGTTCATTGTGAAGCCAGGTTTCAAATGCGACTTCTCATCATGCACCTCAGATTTTCCTACTCTGACCTTTTCTTCAATGTGCCATAAGTATCTTGGAGGAACACTTGGGCATGTGCAGAGAATTACTGAGGAGATGATGGCTAACAAGTGTGAAACAAATGATAAACCATTAATTTATAAATCACATTTCCTGTGAACTAGACTTCTCCTGCACTTTAGTGTCTTTGAAAAATTTGGGTACAAAATTTAATAAACACACAGATACTCTGAAAAAAACACATTAATTTTTCATCAGAGAAAACACTATATGCAAAAATTAAATATCTGATATTCAAACTTCTATACTAAATTTCCAGTTGCATTATTATTTGTATGTCAATAATGCCTACAGTCCCAAAGAAAGCCAAAGGTGGTGTTGCTATAGAGGTTGAACAAATATGTTGTAAGACACACTCTAATTCTTTCAGTTTAAGGGAAAAAATGAGAGAGGGGAGTATAGCACTTCTACTGGTGCAGAAATTAGATGGCTTCTTTAAGAGTTTTGAATTTAGGTCTCTTGAGTTCTAGTTGTATATAAAGTCTCTCACCTGTCCATAAAGTCTTTCACCTCTTTTGCTGATCTTCTTAGCTGATCTAGGACTTCTGCAATCATTTCAATTCTTTTGCTTCTTGCCAGCTCTCAGGTTTACCAGCTGTCAGTTCTAGAATAGTAGATCCATTCGAAAAGTTGCCATTCTAGGGGAGTATTCAGGGACGTGTTACCTGAACTGCCTTAATTCTGAGAACTGTGCTCTTTCTCAGTGACGTGGTTCTAGTTAACTCTAAATCTCTTAGGAAATTAATATTATCTTCCAGAAAATTTCCCAGATTCCTGTACAACAGTGTATTATTATTTTACCATAGTGTTGGCAAAAGGTTTAGATATTAGAAAATGGGGGCATGATTTTTAGCTCATGTAAAACAGTACCATAAGAGTTAATAGAAATTCATGCAACAGTTCCTACAAAATATGTTAAACTTTTCAGTCCTATGTATATTGGAGAGCAGAATTTTGAATACTAAATATATTCTTGAGCTTCAATAAATTTTAATAAATATTTACAGATAAAAATAATTCAAAAAAAGTAGAAAAACATTTATTACAATATTTATGAATTTTTAAATTTTATTTTGATTAAGTTTAGCTAAATACTTGTTTCTTTTTAAAATAGAATACTAAAAAAACCTAAGATATAATGAGAATCATATTTAGTGGAATAAGGAAATAGTCAATGTGAAAAAATAATTTTTGGAGGGATGCAGTGCAAAACCATGCTTGAACTAAACAACTTTCCTTCATCAAATAGCTTAAAAAATCAGGTTTTGCATAACACTATTAATTTTTTTCTCACATAGGTCTTCTATCATGTCCATAATAATTTTCAAATTAAATTCAAATTAGGACGGCTATTGGGCCTTGAGTGTGTTTAACTAACAGGAGGAGTTTGAGGAAAGGACACATAAGCTGCTACTACAAGAGGAAAAATGTTGGTTTTCCACAGTGGGACAAAAGGATGCATAGATGGACATATACTTACTAAATCATTTTTTTGTTCATTGATAGCCAAAACATTGGAAACCTCCTGCCTTATGATGAGGCCAAATGAAACCCTGGAAGTGAGGAGTCCAAAGGCAAAGATGAGGAAAGATAGAAAGTGGATCTGAGAGCAGCTGTGTGTCTCTGGAAGAGATTTGATGCAATTCTGCAAGATGTCTGGGTTAGTCTAACAGCCCTCTTAAGTACAGCAAGACATTGAATCAGCTCAGCTGTACTGATTGATTGGATCATCACAGCTTCCATGATCCTGTTCTCTCACCCCACTTCTGACCATGCAGTGCTACCCCCAACTATTCCAGTAAAAAGAAAGGGGATAAAGAAAGCAGGATAAAAAGCTGGGTCAGCTTCCCAAACAAGCCCATTTCAGAGTCACAAGTGACAATGTCAGTAGAAGTATGGGTTTTCAGAAAATGTCTTAGGGTAAAGTTACATTTTGGGCCAGAGTTAGATCCAGATGCAGTCACCTCAATTCATGTGCCTGCAGTATAGATTTCTATGTGTCAGTCTACTGTTTTTATCTCTCATCATAGTCAATGGAGATCTCTGGCGGTCTTCAGTGCCAGTTTAGATGGCGTGAGCTAGCCCACCTTGACCTCATAACAGCTTTCAGAAGACGACAGGTTCCCCACATATTTTATGTCTGCCAGTCCTGTCTAAGTATCTCAAATACCTAAATACATCCTGAGTAGCACTACATACCTATGTTAAGCCCACTAAGCTCAGCTTGTAGTCAAATTATAACTGGTACCTAGAAAACCATTCATCTGATAAAATACAGATACTCACTTCCTGATGACATAATAGCTTTCCGTATTCTTCTAATTAGATATCCACTGGCTTAGACATAATGACTGCATATAGACACCTTTTGCTACCGACTTGTGTGCTTATATTGTGTTAATCTTCAACTGTCTTGATAAGGAGCTAATCTCACTCATGGTGTTTTAGATGATCTAAGAGATCTCTGTTGTCTGGAAGGGTTTGTCAAATTACCTACCAGCTGAAAAATGAACTGAAAGAGGATGCAGATCCTTCACAGAAAACCTTTTCTTTGATTCCTACAGTAGTCAGAAAACCATCCATCTCAAGCAGAATTACATCAGTGAAATAGCTTCATGTGCTACTAGTGTTTCCTCCTAATAAACTGCAAGATCCAAAATGTAGCTAATTATGCAAGTTAAAAAAAGATTAATTCTTTATATATTAATTCTCCTAGTGCAAAACAAGTCAAAGGATCTAGCAACTGCTACAGCAACTGTTACATATAAAATGACTGCTCAGGTAGTATTATTTTCTAGTAAAGTAATGAAGTATAAGATGGTCTTTCCTTGTCCTTTTCCACCTAATCATGTGGTGAACCAAAACCACTCTCCTTACCACTAAAGCCTATTGGTCTTTATCCAAGTGAGGATTCAGTGCAACTACTGTACATGCATTGCTACTCAGAGGGTGCAATCACTTGTTCTTTACATGGTTATCTAGAACATACCTTTCTCAGATATGCTGTCATTCTCATTGCTCCATTATTATTTATACTCTACCAGTTCATTATGTGGCAATCTAGAAGCACAAACTTTAACCACTTCTGATATGGCTATAAATTCACAAACCCATTACGGCACACATTGCGGAGTCTATGCTGGTTGGAGGTGAGGTGATCTTAATATAGACATAACCCCCACCAAAAGGTTAACACTTTTGGACCGCATAACCACTTCTGAATAGTTAAGGTTTTCGAACCAGTGCTGGACGTTTATACTTGATCAGCACTCAGCAGGTTTTGGAAGAGGCATTTTGAATATGGAGCTATGAAGCTAAAGTCATGAAACTGCAATATGGCAGCACAGGAAAGGATGGAAGGGGACTGGATGTTGGTGTCATCTGGGTTCTTATGACTGTCAGAACCAGACTAATTCTCTTAGAAAAACTTGGGTCTTCAACCTGCTCACCAGATCTCTTGCTTATTTAAATATTGTTGCCTGTGTAATTAGATGTGGTTTGAATTACAGTTTTAGATGAAATCTAAAAGCAATACATAGATTTCTTAGACAGAATGATATGAAATAGTGTGGGCAGAAGAGTAGCAGTGAGTTATGGGTATAGTCTCTTAACATGATAGTGTATATTGTAAACTAAATATTTAGCAATGGTCTGTGAGACTCAATATTACAGGAATCTGTCCTGGAATGAACCAAGGAAAACTTTCATGGAAAAGCTAATGGCACAGCAATTGTGAATGTGTGTAAAATTTTGTTTATGTTGACTATTTCTCAGATCAAAAGTCACCTTAATATCTGTATGAATAGTTCAAAAATTAATTTGCATCTGACCGTCTGTGAGAAAACATATACAACAGGACACAGAAATAAAAATAAAAAGGTCATTCAATAGTGCCCATGCTCTGCAGAGCACCTTCTAGGTAGCTGCTTTGCAGAACAAGAGGGGTACCAAAAATGCTGGCTTGTGTGTTCAAAGTCAATCCCATTATGTTGAAGCCAGTTAGAAAATTTTTTTTTTCCCCCTTGATATCTGCCAATCATTACTACCATGTTCCAATAGTTGTTACTGAAAACAATTGCTCATGTATATGTGGTATGGTCAGTTTTCTGAATTCCAGTTATCTATGACACGTTTGACACACAAACTTGCGTGTGTATACAACTATAACCACATATACAATCAGCAAAAAAAGATCCATTCTGAAGACATAAAATGTATTTCTAACATACTAATTTGTCATAAAAGGAATCAGAATTTAACAAGTTTCTCTTCACTATTCTTAAGCTAAGGGTTCTTCGGAGGCATGATACGAATATGTAATTTTATAAGCAGTTGTCAGAAGTCATATTGCTTCTGGAGGGGCACCATGTTTACTTCTCTGGCCTACAGACCATACTACATCTTTGAGTGATTGACGAGGTTTAGCAGAAACTGAATTCAAACATGAATGTTCAAGAATTTAGTCTGTTCAGTGGTACCTGATTTTATCACCCCAATTTTGCTAAAGAATCATAGAATCATAGAATCATA
>NW_009195815.1:4678-5247 GCF_000690835.1 Fulmarus glacialis | reverse complement strand
GAGTTGATGGTTGGACTCGATGAACTTAGGGGTCTTTTCCAACCTTATTGATTCTATGCTTCTATAATTCTATGACTCTAAGGTTCAGAATTATTAGTAAACTTGAATGGAAGTAGAATTTTGGACGTTTCTTTATGGAACAGCACCATGAAACCAGGTAAAATTGTGTATTTTTATAACCTTGTGCTGAAAAAGCTGCAGTCGAAGCCTGTCCTAATGCTTAGTTAAACTCTCCTCTGTTTTCAGAGCACTATAGCAGCATTACTGATGATATTTCAGTCTCCTGTGAATTTAGTTTACTCTGAACATGGAGTTTCTTATGATTACTTTTTTCCAAGTTCTTTGAGCTGAAAACATCTGGAATGCAGTTATGCTCGGGCCTGAGTAGGTAATTTTTACCACAGTCATGTTAGAAGTCTTCTGACTGAATTTCTGAAGTTTTTATGCGGTGCCTACAGTAGTGTGAAGGGATGTATCTGAACAGGGCTCTCTGGGTGAGGGTAAATACTGGAATGTGTTTGACTTCAGGTGTGTCATGGTTTAACCTGGCAGGCAGCCAAATACCACAC
>NW_009195815.1:0-4491 GCF_000690835.1 Fulmarus glacialis | reverse complement strand
AGTGATGCACAATGCAATTGCTCACCACCCGCGCTGACTGATAACCAAATAGCGATCGCTACTTCCTGGAACACGGCTACCATTCATATACTGAGCATGACGTCACATGGTATGGAATACCCCATTGGCCAGCTGGGCTAGCTGTCCTGGCTACGCTCCCTCCCAATGCTTGTTTGTTTTGGGTTTTTTTGTTTTGTTTTGCTTTGTTTTGTTTTGTTTTTAATCTGAATGTCCTTGACTAGCAGGGTACTTGGCAACAGCTGAAAACATCACTGTGTTATCAACATTCTTCTCATACTAAATCCAAAACACAGCACTAGGAAGAAATTTAACTCCATCCCAGATGAAATCAGGACAAGGTGGTTAAGATGGTTTTAACCACAGTGAAGGAAAGCATGCTTACAGAGCAAAATAAGTTTTGACTGTTGTTCAGACATAAGAAACAGATGTTGACTCAGTGACTAAATTTACTATGTTCCTTCTAGAACAATACTGTTTGGTCATCTGCTAAAGGTAAGGGTGGTCTGTTCCACAGAAATGATCACAGATCCCTATGTCTGTCTTCAGAGAACCCTTGGACCAACATACCTCATCTCCCATCTTCAGTTGAGGCTAAATATCTCTGAATGGTTTGAACATACTGAGAGGCAGAAACTCTTCAGCTGGAAAAGTTCAGGCAGGAAAGAAGGTGGTTTGAAAATCTAAGTGTAAATGACCAGACAGAAAACTACCCCAAAGTGGGCAAGAGACTTGTAGGTTATCATCCACAACTCTGAAATAAAAGAGCTGTGTGAAAGAGAAGATGAGGGCATAAGGCACAGGATAATGTCTCGTATGGGTAGAGGTAAAATTAAGAAACCTAGGGCACAAAATTAATTTTAGTTAGAACCCCTTAACAATTGTTTTGCATTTTAAAAGTAAAGGCCAGGACAGAAAAGCTTACATCCATTGTTTAATGAGAGAGAAGAAGTAATGGTTGAAACAGTAGTGGCAAATACGCTTTTCCTTAGTCTTCACCAGAAAAGGCTGATTGTAACCAGCCTTACGGAAATTTAGTTTAGTAAAATACCAGGATCATGGGCTAGAGAAAAGAGTATGTTAATGTTCAGATAAAACGTCTGCTTGAATAGCAAAAGTACTAGCCGAAGTGCCTTCTTTAAACTGAGGGGTGGCATTACATCTCAGATGACTGAAGAGCAAACCTTGTACCTACCTTCAAAGGGGAAAAGAATTGGAATGTATTTACATATTTCTTGTAATGTCAATCCAAATTTGGCTGAATATTTTGTAGTGTATAAACACACAGGAGGTAATAGGATGAAGAACAGCCATAATCAAACTGAAGAACAAGTGTCAGACTCAGGCCTGTCTCTGCAAACTCTGGTTGTGAGAGTATGGGGTGGAAATCTGAGCTCTGCCACAGATTAGAAAAACTGACTGCTGGGGCTGTGTGCCACATGGCTGTGCTGGTGCTGCCTTATGTGTGAATGCTCCAGCACACTTACGTACACATGGGCTCCTTGCAAAATGGAGGTGAAGCTGCTTTATGTTGAAACATATCTGTGAAGGTGGTGATTGTGCCCATGGTTCATATAATGCCTCATAATGGTTGGGCTTGCCCAGGCAGTTGGAGGTCTGGAGTTCATGCCCTCAGCCTGAAGCTTCACAGCCATATCGCTCTCTATGCCTGTAGGAATGAGACAGAGACTTGCAGAGTGAGACAGTGTCGTGGTTTAACCTGGCAGGCAGCCAAATACCACGCAGCTGCTCACTCACTCCCCCACCCCCCCGCAGGGGGATGGGGAGAGAATCACAAGGGGAAAACTCGTGAGTTGAGATAAAGACAGTTTAATAGAACAGAAAAGGGAGAATAATAGTGATAATGATAAAATATACAAAACGAGTGATGCACAATGCAATTGCTCACCACCCGCGCTGACCGATAACCAGGTAGCGATCGGTACTTCCTGGATCACGCCTACCATTCATATACTGAGCATGATGTCACATGGTATGGAATACCCCATTAGCCAGCTGAGCTGGCTGTCTTGATTACGTTCCCTCCCATCTTGTGTCCCTAGCTCAGTCAGTAGGCATGGGAGCTGTCCTTGGACTAGGAGGGCACTTAGCAACAACTGAAAACATCAGTGTGTTATCAACATTCTCCTCATACTAAATCCAAAACACAGCACTAGCAAGAAATTTAACCCTATCCCAGCCGAAACCAGGACAGACAGCATGTGTGGGACTGCCTTGCTGTACCCGAGCAACTGGGACACTCCATGGGGTAGGGATGAATCCTGGGCTTTGATATGGAAGTATTGAGCCTATAGTGCAGGAAGGGAAACTTCGGGTAGACATCAATACCAATGTTCATTAAGGATGGTAAAGGGCTGGACTGGATTCTGCCGGTGGTTGCAGAACCTCCTGTGCTGAGCAGAAGGCGGCTTACACCAGGAGGTCTGGGTTCTAAACCTGGCACTGATGCAGCTCCTGGCCAGATGTGCACTATGGGTAGAGTTCCTATTTGCTAATTCTTATTTCTTTACCATATCCTAGGATAGGTAAGCAGGGGGGTGGCAGTGTAGTCTGAGGCATTGGGCTCAGCCTAGGATGACAAGAAGCCCACCTTGACTGACGCGGGAGGAAGGGAGACAGAAAAGAAGCACGGCAAAGGCAGCATTAAAGTAGCAGCTGAAAGCCGGTCGCTCCTGCATACAAGGTGGGCAAGTGTGGGCTGGAGAGCCAGAGGGCTCTGCTGCTAACGCTAGCCACAGGTAAGCAGCAGGTCCTCTTCAGAGAAGGTGACCTGCAATGCAGTCTTCCAAAAGGGCCTTGGTAATTTCTGTCAACTGGAGTCCTGTGACAGGGACAGTAGGGCCATCAGCCTGCAGCTCTGCAGCAGTTTCAAGTAGCACTGAAACACTTTTGATGGTGGATGCTGTGTCATGGGTTGCGTTTGACGTTTTTTTTAATCATTTTGTTGAGCTACAAGTATTTCTTTGCCATCAGGTGACGGGATTCGTGCTGATCTTCTCTTTCTGGAGTGCGTCCTAACATCCTTTGTCATCCAAAACTTTCCCCTCTGTTCCCGAGAGGAGCGATGGCCGCAATGGGGAACGACTCCTGTGAGTAACAGCTTCGCCAGCAGGCTTGGACTTTGTGAATCCCCAAAGGCAACGGATGTGGCTGGTGCTCCATCCCTGAATGT
Organism: Fulmarus glacialis; assembly: GCF_000690835.1. Lineage (NCBI taxonomy): Eukaryota > Metazoa > Chordata > Aves > Procellariiformes > Procellariidae > Fulmarus > Fulmarus glacialis. Next base: position 1,280 of record NW_009195815.1, on the reverse strand, counting down.
TGATGTGCTGACAACCTAGAGTGAATTCTGGGGCGTTTCTGGATAGCAGCCAGACTTACCCAGGTGTTTTCAATTACACACAGGAAAATGCTTTTTGTCACTCCTCTGCCACTATGTGCAAGACTTTTAAAGATGACATTGCTCGTAGAAAGATCTAACATCAGTAGGGTTACCTTCTGTCCTAGGTACTTGCTTGTTTTCATCAAGTTACAATCAGGAACAGGGAAGACTTGACCTGATAAGCTAATTCAAGACTTTAGAGGGAAAGGAAGGTAGCCTGAGGCACAGAAACCAGAGTGTGGGTTTGCTGGACTTTTGGCAAAATAAGCAGGGAAACAGACTGTTTTCTAAAACTGTTTCTTGACCAGTAAATGTCAATGGCAGTGTTAGGCTTTCCCCAGTGTTTCTGTATTGGAGGTTATAGCTGCTTTGCCTGGGTGCTCCTGTACAGAACTTGACTTTTAAAATATGCTTTTGTGCAATAGTATCTTCTCTTCTCTTTTCAAAGGTCATTTCCCTGCAGTCATTGCCGAGGAAATGGCACCACCACAAAGTATCTTCTCTCCCCCAGAGAAGATTTGCACGGACTGGCAGCAAAGACAGAAAGCTGGAGCAGGACTCCACAACCTGGGCAATACGTGCTTCCTCAACTCCGTCCTGCAGTGCCTGATGTACACACCCACTCTGGCCAACCAGCTGCTCTCTCATGAGCACAGGCAGTTGTGTGAGTGAACTTTTATGAACATCTCCTTGCAAATCTGTTGGATACTTCCCAAGGACTCCCAGAATCTGATTTTGATTTAGGAGAAAAGCAGCCCTTCTTTGTCAACTCCTTGAGTGGGTGTTCTTTGAACACTCAAGCCTAGGAGCCGCTTGTCGTATGTAGGTGTGTTCATCTTCAGAAAGGCACCTCTTTCTAGCCCCAGCTCTCTATTCCTGCAAGTTAAACTCTCTTTGCTTATTGCACAGAAAACTTTTGCCAGTTTAGCATCCCTCTGAAGAAAGTTTTCTATGCACTTAAATGTTCAGGGCTTGTTGGGACATTGGCACCTTGGGAGAAGAGGAGTGGAGACCATTCTTATAACTTCAAGATCTCCATTAGGTTTCCCATCGCTGTGATTGGGTTTCCCATGGCTATGCGTATTTTGCCAACCTGAGAAGCTTCCTTCCCTGCCTCCCTCTTCAGGTTGCCAGCCAGGCTTCTGCATGATGTGCATAATGGAAGCGCATGTTAACAAGGTCCTGCATTCCTTAGTGTCCTGGTTCCAGCTGGGACAGAG
>NW_009195814.1:7607-32731 GCF_000690835.1 Fulmarus glacialis | reverse complement strand
AGATCTACTGTTGAGGCTAGAGCAGCCAATACACCAAGCAGCTGAAAGGCTTGTACTAGTGTGACCCTTGTTAAAAAAATTTAATATAATATGTACGTATATATATGTATATATCTGCATATCTGTATATATCTGCATACTGGAGGTCTCTAGTCCAACCTCCTGCTCACAGCAGAGTCAGCCATGAGATTAGACCAGGGTGCTCAGTGCTTTGTGCAGTCACATTCTGAAATCCTCCAAGGATGGAGACAGCATAGCCTCTCTGAGCAGCTTGCTCCACTGCCTGGCTGTCCTATGGTGGTACAGTTTCTCCTTATATCAATCTGGACCTCTCCTGTTTCAAATTATGCTTGTTTCCCGCCTTCCTGCCATGCATTGCTGTCATCTCATTCAAGTTGCAGAAGTCAACCAGTAGGACTCTGACATTAAACCTTTGTCAATTTGGAGACTCTCTATTTTTCCAGTGAAAGTACAGATCCCTGTATGGTAAGTTTAAGCCTTCTGAACCAGTACTGATATTCTGTAGTCCACTGACAAGTTGTTGAGGACCACCAGCCGGAAAGCACTGTCAAGATAAATTCCCAATTAAAGGAGAGAATGGCTTGTCAAGTTTCAGCATGGAAGACTGGGGAGCAGAAGGGTAGAGCACCAGTCTAAGTGGAAAGATGAGACTTGGCAGCAGATGGTTAGCAATAGAGAAACCTTAACATAGTAGATGAAGTAATTTTATTAAGCTGGAGAGGAAAAAGGTATAATAGAGAGAACATAATCTCTGTTCACTAATGAGAAAGAGCTGGCACCCAGACTGCTATAAATCAGTTGAGCTCTAGTTCATTCAGTGGAGATATATGCCTCTTATACCACCTCAGGATTAGGCCTGAAGTACCTTATTCCTTAAGGAGCTATTCCTTGTCTCATTCTATGTATCATCTTCCATGTGCCCGCACATTATACACCAGCAGGGAGTTGCTTGTTACATCTTTACGGTGCTGCACTGCATGGTAATTCATTGCTCACTGACATGTCAGAAATTTTTTTAATGATGTGCCTCTGCTCCAAAATAGGGTGAACTCTGAATATTAAGTTTTATTTACATTCAGCATTCATTTAAATCATGTGGTAAATCCAACGACCTCATGGCATAGCTCAAAATCCTTTTGCCACATTTCTCCTGTTTGAACAGACAATCATTATTCATTTTTCCTTCTTTGGCACAAGTCAAAGGTGGAAAAGTCATTACAAGGACAAACAGTTCTGACAAAATGTTTGTAGGTTGCTAGAAGGAGCACAGGCAGTCTACTTGTGCCGCTGTTTAGTGAGATTGAATGAGGGCTACGTTAAACAGCTCTTACTTGTCTGCAGAATGGAAGGAAAAATTTGAAGGATCACGTTCAGGTTTAAAATAAGAGCTATCCCAGGGATATGGCAGTGCGTATTTACATTCTCAGTCAAGCTGAACTTGCAATCTGATGCAATTCTGGTATCAGTCACTGAGTCAAAAGTCATTCCATGATACCGTTCTAGATCTTTAATTACATCCCCTGTCTAGGCAGGTACTTAAGTACATGCTAAACTCTCACTTCAACAGGTTCACTCACGTGCTTCCAAGTTAAGACACATCCTTGACTGAGTGTCTTGCTTAATCGTGGCGGAGCTTGATTAATTTCTAAGTCAAACTAAGTAAAGATTGTGACAGATTAAAAGGAATTTAGATTGGCCCCTCAAACTAGGTGCAATATCCCGTGCCTGGGCAGATAAGGCAGCAGGATTAAATAGAAGCATGACACAACATGATTCACATCGTATTGATTTTTAATAAGGCTGTTAGGTAGATCGTCCACTGATGTAAATCAGCATAGCACTATCAAAGTTGACAAAGCAATGCTGATAGCAATTGCTCAGATTTACTAGCAGAACAGTAGGATGGCAAAATGAGGACCACAAAGGTCCAGTATCCCAAGGCTGCACACCAACTCTTAGCTCTGCCGCCTCATGCCAATGCGGTGCAATTGCAATACAATCTTCAATATTATAATACCTACTCACAAATTCTCTGCATAGCAAATGACAAAGATGAACTACATTTACTGTTATGCTAGTACTCCTGGTGTAGCCTTTCCTCATTCATCAGTTTAATAACCGATCCATCTGCTAGACACCAAATGAGTCCAGGTTTCCTAGTGATGTCTCAGTTAATACACCCACAGTCAAGCAATTGTCAAGGCATGCAATTTAAATCTGTATGATCTGGCTAAACCAAACTGGATTTTTTCCATTGAGCCTAATGGATTATCTCCATTCCAGATTTCAGGTTTCCAGTGTCTCCTGTTGAGATGCTTTAGTCTACTCATAAAAAAATACACCTTTCTTTATAAATATAAAAGCCAGAAAGAAAGTCTGTCCATTGCACCAAACTGTTTCTGCTCAGACTTCCTAAAATAATTCTCTTTCAAGCAGAGTTCAGGTTCAGAAAACCGCAGCTCTATAAAAAAAATGAAGCAGTCATCATTTTTTTGGAAGAAGATCTTTAGATCAGAAACAATTCGCTTTAATTATAACTTACTTTAGGTTTCAGCTATAGCCATTTATAATATTGTAAATCTTAAAGCACTTCAGGAGCATTATAAAACATTTGATAAAGCATTATCAACTGTTCTCCCATTATTTTACAACTAATCAGAAGAATGCATAATCACTGTACAATCAATAAAAGTAAATCACAAATTAATTCCATGCTTACAGTATTGGCTTTGTCTCAAGTATTCAAATTCCACCGTAATTAGATTTGGGATGTGAAATGTTGGGGGTTTTTTGAGGAAGCCAGTATTGAAAGGAAATAAAAATGCTTAGAGAAAATGCTTAGAGAAAAATATTAGAATGTTGCTATAAGTGACAAACCTGTGCTCTCTCTTATAAACTCTGTCTCTCCAACATGAAAAAAATATAAAACAGTTATAAGGCCTTGAGATATATGTGAAACTTATCTGGTGTGAGATGCAAAAAATATGTATCTGTTTATATCAAGAATAAAAAGGGAAAAGCAAAGTTCATGCTAAAGCTACATGAATTCGTGACAGATATATAGATAATATGCTTTAACCACCCTGCTCTTTTCTCAATTGTCGTAAACAGGAGCCACCACTGTCTGTAAGGCAGGAACAGATAAAAATGCATTTTTAGTATAGCTGATGCTTAGTGCTTACATTCATGAAACATTTATGATAACAAGGGCGTAACAAAATCTCCCGAAAGACCATACATCGACAAACCGGCACAGACTTGCAAATATTTCAGACTAAAAGCTACAACCAACAGGAGCTAGGCTCTGAAGAAGGAGGTAAGCTCCTGTTAACTCTTGTGTGTCTGGACCTCCATATGCATTTTCATCACTGACCATTAAAAAGAGGAGTGGCCCAAGAGAGGTAACGAAGACTCCTGGAGTCACCTTAAAGAACTGACACCATTTTAACTTTCCTCCTCCTTAATCCCCCTGCCATTATGTGGTGTTCATCTTCCTTCCCTCAGCCCCCATGAACACAGAATCTCCATAGTTTTAACACCAAATAGAAAGCTAAATTGTATGGAATAGTTATTTTTAGGAAAGCATAAACACACAGTTAAACATAAATAAGAAAAGGGCATATCCCTTGTCTCCAACAAAGGTGGAAACAAAAAGTCCAGTTTTCACCTTTTCGCCACACCTGGTGTAGGAATTGTCACGGAATAAACACGCAGCCTACTTTGTGGATTCAGGTCAGACAGAAGCAGTTTATAGCTATAGGAGAGAACGCAGGGCAACAGAGTTCAGCCTTCTATCTATATGAACTCTGATTTAAAAGAAAGTACTAAGGCTTATATAAATTAGAACACATATAAATTGCTCCTTGAAGGGGCCTGATAAGGCAGAGCAGCATCTGCATAGAAGGGAAGTTTGTTCCAGCGGATGTACCCGTGTGGGTCTGATAACTCAGAATCTGCAGCCTTGCGGCCTTGACATACCTCTGTTCAGCTGGTCCATCTCTCGTTTGTGATGCTGTTGTGTTCTGGACTAGCTTTTAGGCCTAGCAAGACTTCCACACGATTTATTATCTGAAAACTAACAATGTTTCAGGGGTCAAAAGATGCTTATTTTGCTTCTCCTGTTGCCGACTAGTTTATCAAGACTTACCAATAATTCAAGCCTTTCATATTGTTTTCCTGGCATATGGTATCCAGAGAAGTAGAGGATTTATAGCTTCAGATATTACTGATGGAGTACAATAGAGCAGTGTTGGTTGTTCTTTACTAAATTCTACTTTACTTCTCTTCACTGGTTTTGTGGTGTACAAGCTATTCCCCATCTGACCTGCTTCAGGGACCACTCACCCCAATGCCTACGAGGCAATTAGGTGAATGGAGCTTGCAGGCTGACACAGTACAGTCCTCTTCCCATTTGGCAATAATTTCTGGCATCACCAAATACCTTCTTTCTAAACTGCTTTTGTTAAATAACTCGCTAAACTAGCAAAGTTAAACTAAAAAGCACATGATCCTCCAGCATGGTAGTCCACCTACTGATGTAATGACCTGAGATCTGCCATCTGCAAAAAATACTTCCTCTGAAAGTAGATAAAAACATAATTAAAACCTTCTTCAGGGAGGCATTTTCTGCATGGCTGTTAATTCAAGGCTTTAGGTATTCTTAAAATATTTTACCTTTTTAAATTGAGTTTTGGGGTACTAAAAAAACTTGTCGTAATACCTGCTGTCCTAAAGCCACAATCTGCTTTTCTATTTTCCTTCACAATTAGGCAAAAGTTAAAAGCTTCCAGGCCTAACTCAGAGATGGTATTCTTCCTCCACCCTGAAAAGACGGTGTGTTTCAAAATGGCACCAAGAAAAAAAGGTCATCAGCCTTTCAAATCACCTCTTTGGCACAGAACTACACTACAGATTTCCTTTCCCCTGCCTGAGCCACATGAACGGTCTGTCCCTTTCACCCCCACACAACTCTCACCATGCAACTTTCTGTGTTGGGCTCCTGGAGCAGAGCTCACTAGATACCAGCCCCTCTACAGGGCTTGGCTCTAAACGAACTCAGGAGGGCTGGGAGCTGGGGTAGCACATGGGAGACTTCCTTTGCTTCACTGCAGATAAACAGCAAGTTCCAAACATGACATGCAAAGGGGTGAAGTGAAGAGGCAAGGGGACAGGGTAAACCTCACATACCGTTGAGCAAAGGCTGCAGAAGGGCTACATAGCCACTGGGAGTCAAGCGAAGGACTTTGTGGTGTGAACAATCACTGAAGCTGAGCTTAAAGGCAACCTAAAGTTCAGCCCACAAGCACAGTATGGACAGGACCTAAAAGACGCCAAGGCCGGTGGGGGAGGCTTGGCATTATTGCAGGACTCGCTGTCGCACGTGGATGACTTCTAAGAGCATAAAGGTGCCAGTGTCCAGGTATTAAGGCTTGAAATGAAAATGTGTCTGTCTGAAGAGAGTCTATCCTGGCAGGCAGGAAGCAGAACCAGCATGTCCCAGGCACAAGCCCTTCCTACCCTCCCACCCGCACACATTCAGACACCCCATTTTAACTTTCAACAGCCAAGCAATGCCACTTGCCTGAGAGAGAGAGCAGGAACAGCCCAAGGAACAGCAGGTGGAAAGCTGGTGCAATGCTGATTTACCTGCAGAGTGACAAGAGGAAAAAGTTAAACATTTCTGTCTTCGGGAATTAAAATGACTGTCTTACTGCTTCGTCTCAGTGTGTGAAGAGCAGCACACTGGGAAGCTGCAGCTCCCAGGGAAGGAGCTGCCCAGCAAGCTTCCAGATGACAGCTGGAGCTGCAAATGGAGGAGCTGCAGCTTAGCAAGAGAACAGGCTGTCTTCAGCTGATTTTGGAGGCTACAACATCCTGCTGTATCTACAAAAATAGGAGGCAAATCCTCAAGTGGTGTTAATCACGGCATCAATAACTCCAAAGGATTGGTGCAAGTTCATATAAGAGGAGGAGTAATCTCAGGTTTGGCAGACACCCATAAAGGTCTTACAGCAGTAACCATCACTTTGTCCTCTATTTGTACGACTCCAACCACACTGGTACTTTGGCCCACATGTGGCCCTTAAGCTGCTAGGGCAACTAGTAACAGTAGTAACTAACAGTTCTCACAAAACACTACACAACGTCAAACAAGCAAAGGGTAAATTAAATGAAAAATTACAGCTTTACCACCCTGTTTGCCCTATAAGACCTACACTCTGTCCTACAGAGCAAGGAGTACTGGCAAAGCTATTAACACTTCAGCCACAAACTGCTATATTGATACAGTTATTCAGCTTTTACTTCGTGTTAGTTTTCCTTCCGCTTTACACAAGATGGTTGCTGTAGTTTAGATGGCCTCAATCAAGTTTTATGCTCTCTGGAAATCTGAGTTCATTTAGAAAACAAAGAAAGATAAGCCAGACTCTCTTTTACATGGTGTTTATAATTCAGCACGCAAAAGGTTAATGATCTCTTGAAATATGTGTGTCTATATACTTTCATATTTTTTTTCCTTAACTTTTACCCAACTCAGGGTCTATTTAAGACATTTATGCCAGTACAAGAGAGGGTCAGGCAGGAAACAGAAAACAGAGAGAGGAGGGAGAATACCAGAACTGGGGTCTGGGAAGGGAAGGGAAGCTTGCAATATCACAGAAATCAAACTGTTTATGGAATAGGTTTTGGTTTTTTTGCTGGCACCAGTCTAAAGCGTTTGTGATATCCTAGCCTAAGACTCAGCGTACCAAATTCTACACCATGAAAAGCAGTCAAAATGCAGAAATGCCGTGCCATGCACAGAAAATTCTGGCATTTCAGAATTCTTTTCTTCTCAAGTAGCAACGGTGTTGGTAGACTATTTTCTGTAAAAAAATCTGAAAAAAATCCTTTCTGGAATTACCCATATCTGACTAGGTTGAAGTGCTTTGTTTAATCTCTGTTATCTGACACATTACACATTGCAGCATGGCATGGTATAACACGTTAAACAATATTTGAAATGTCAAAAAATTAAATGAAAGTTTCTTAAATCATCTAATCCCCCCAAAATTTCATTTCTTGCTCCCAGTAACATTGGTTAAATGTTTTTGACTTTGCTGAACTAAGACAAAATTGCCATTAAAAATCCTGCTAAGAAGTTTTTATTCTGCTTTGCCTTCTAGTTTTCCTAATCATTCTCAAATGCGTAAAGAGGTGATAAATATGTTTGATATGCTCTGAAACTGGAATGGAATCATTTTATGTCCTGTTCACCCAGGTGTGAAGGACAGTACAAGGTACAAGTAGAAGGCCTGGTGAGCCAGGCCTTCAATGAGCTGATGGTGCTTAAAAGGTGCTTAAAAGGGAGCAGGAGGCAGTACACTGTTGCAACGTGCCTCCACCAGAGCAGCTATTAGTCTGCTGAAAACTGAAATGGCATACTGGTAGAAAAAGCAAATTAGAAACATGCTCAGGTATTGGGTTTTGACCCTCTGTTTGCAAGTTTGATTTAATAAAAGTTCGATGTTTTTATTATATCTGGATAGGTTGCAGTTACGTTGTTAAGACAGGTGTAGGAAGTTACGTTGCTCTGATTCTTTCTGGCTCACTTCTTAGCTAGTATTAATACTTGTTAGCTTTTGACAGCTATGGGCAAATTTGGGCCTAGTTCTGCAAGAAGCATTGTCAGTGGTGTGGACTGGACTCCTCACGAAAAGAAGTCAATTCATTTTGTCATAGATGAAGCTTGCAATATTACAGAAGTCAAACTGCTTGCGCAGCGGCCTTGATCTGGGATACTTTCTGTGCATCTTTCATTATCATGCTGTTTTCCAAAATGAATGAGTAGTCCAGCCTGCAGAATTGATGTTCAGCTTTAATTGCTTAGTGCTGTATCTTTTGCCTTATCACAGACAAACATTCCCATATATTTTAGCCTTGAATTAGTTCAAGTTTCTTTTCATCTGCTGTTAATTCAAAGGCTTTGTTCCAATAGTCACTTTCATTCTCTTTCTCTTTCAACACCTGTCGCTTCCGCTCTTTCTCAGTGTCAGTCTTTACCCTATCTCCTAACTGCAGGAAAAAAGAAAACCAACCTCCTCCATACCAGGGAAGAACACATTTTGAATGACCTACCTTATCTTGCAATATCTGTTTCTACGGTGACTGTAATAAATACACACACAAATCATGCAACCTCATTTTTTTCACTTTACTTTTTTGTTTTCTGGAGGTGATGAATTTTAATGTGTATGGCTCCAAGAGACCCACAACAATGTCAGGTCACAGCATGGGATCAGGAGAGACGAACACTATCCCAGCTGCTCTACTTATTGCAGTCCTTGCTGTACCAGAAGCTGAGCCTCAGCGACTGGGAGCAGTGCTCCTTGGTATTCAGGCTCTGAATTGGTATTCAGGATTTGGGTGTTCCCACACATTGAACAGTTTCAGTCCCAAACTCTGACATCAGTCTCCTATGTTATCTTGGGAAGTCACTGAACTTCTCTATGCCTTTGTAATGGGAAGTAATAATTCTTGCCTGTCCACTGAAGGATCTTTAAGATGGCAATAATTTTTGATTTTTATTATTAGTCTCTGCAATGCCAAACACAACAGAACACTTATCTAGATCTGCAGGAATGACTGTATCACAAACACTGGGAATATTAGGAATAGCCAGTAATACTGTTTTGTGTCGTGGCTCATGTCAAGTAGTTTCTATTGCTTTGTTGGGACTACACAAAGATGGACCACATTGGGGTCAGAAAGCAGATATCCAAAGCTGTAAGCAGAGTAAGAAGATAGCTTCACCTAAATTCCCAGTGAGGTTTTCAATTTCTGAAAACATTAAGTACAAACAAAAGACCTGGGGCATGCTAGGGATTGAGTTTATAGTGCATCCTATGCTCTGCTGTTAACAGTTCTTTGCATGGAGCTATACCTTCACAGCGGAAATTAAAACAGACAAGACTGTGATTGTTGATCTACCAGGCTAGTACTTCTGCTGAGGACAGCTGTGTAAATCAACTTGGCAGCTACTCAACTAAGCTAAAGCAGCAAATTTCCCTAGTATAACCCATTGACCAGGTAAGGATGTGAGTCTTTCACAGCCTTGTAGTGTGGAGACTGGCTGTGTAGTGCAGGCTGTAGAGATTGAGAGGAAATGCCTCACTTAATCCCTCGCAGCAGCCATCACATCATCAAAGATTAACCAGCAGCTATCTACATCTTCTAGCAGCTGCCTTTCTTTCAGAAGCAAATAACTCACTCAACAAATTCTCACCAACAGTAGCTGCTAGAAATATTGAGTCCTTTTAAGACAACTTAAAAAAAAAATTAGCCAACAAACAAGCAGTCCGAAATACCACAGTAGGTATTTCATGAGAAGTGGGGGCACTTCCCACATTGAGGATTTAGTTCTGCAAACTCCGCTCATCCTATTCATGACATAGAGTACATGAAGTTACAGTGGCAGATTATGAAAACGTTGGTCAAGTTAATATGCTGGCAACAGCCTCCTCCCATCAATGTTGCATCCTGTGCAAATAAATCTACCACTCAGATCTCTGAAAGTTCGGCTGACTTGAAAGAGCAGATGGCTCAATGTTGGGGAGGACTAAGGCAGCCTGCATAAGGAAGCACTTTGAATAATTCACCATTCACCATCTACTTCCTAGGGGGTTATATGGTCTGTATTATGCAAACACCATGCAGTCTTCCTATTCCAGTGAAGCAGTGGCCTGAGACTGTGCTCAACTTATCAGTTTATCTATCAAATATCAAGAAACAAATGATTTGCCAAAGTCACACAGTAAAGCTGGTACTTAACTAGCTGAATCCTTCCTCTTCCTAACTATTGCAAGGTGCTCCTATGAGGTGCTCTCCCCTTTTGTTGAAAGACTGACAGATGTACTGTTTTTCTTGTTTCCTTACTCAAACGGCCATTCCCTGACGACGAGCAAGAAGCCACACCCATCCTGTCAGAGTCAGGCTGAGCTACACTGACCCGGCGCTTTTGACTGCCAAGTCTAAATAGCATCAACTGTTATGCCTAACTACAGAACAGATGCCCCTTAAAACAGTCACAGCTGGTTTACTATGTAGCAGGCCATCTGCTCATGCAACACAGATGGCTAAGAACAGAGCAGGTCTGGGCTTTGCTCTTTTCCCCGGCTCCAGGTCAAAATGAGATGAGAGTTTTGATCTTCATATTATCAGAGAGATGACCTCCCTCTGACTGAGGAAGGCTTCTGCAACACGTAGGACAGTGTCACGGTCAGCACAGAGAACTGGCAGAGCAGCTGCAGAACGCTCCCGGGGGGGCTGCTCCAGCTACCTGGGACGTTCTCCCAGAGGAGATGAAGACGTCCGCACAGCACACCGCTCCTCTAAGCACATGCACAGATACAGAAACAAAGAGCTTCCAGGGACCCTCATGTCCTCAGATGTAAGGAGAAAGAAATATTTTTATGATCACACTTTACAAAATCATGAAACACTCAGATACCACAGCAGTGTCTAAGAGGAGAAAGAGATTTAAAAAAAGAAGCAAGCTGTGAAAATAATGAAAAAAATATGGCTTGAAGAAGAGTACAGACTATGCCTAAATCTAGGACTTACACCTCTCATACCTCTCCTCTAATTCATCTGGGATGTATTTAGCTGACTGTGTTGCACTGTTTTATACTCTGAGGCTCCTATTCAGAAATCTAGGGAGTTTGAGCAAGCTTACAATTTGTTTTCAAGTCCATGGATAATCCAGCTGAAGTAAAAAAGATTACTTATATGCCTAACGTGAAGCACATGCATAAATGCCTTGGTGAATAGGGATTAAAGTAATCAAGACAATTTCTACCTACAGATGAAAGATTTGCCTCTGATACACATGCATAGTGTTCCTGAAGCACACAGCAACATGTGAATTTTACTTCCAGCTTTACAAAAACACAGAAACTGACAATGACATACAAAATGGATATATGCAAGATAGCTGTTCAGGGGCTAGAAAAAACAGTGAATATGTGCTAAATCTTTAGGATTCTCATTCGAAAGTAACCTCATCATTGGTGTGAGATAATTACACACAAAGCTGAACGTGTACACTTTGCTGAAGTTCCTCCTATTAATGTATGAGGCCTACTGAGATCCTATAAAGACCGAAAAATGCAAGCAGTGGCAGGAAACATATTTCTTATTTAAAAACCTAGTGTCTGACTTAGGCCTGGGTCTTAAAGAGTTCCCTGGAGCTCTAGATGAACTGGGATAAAACTACATGAATTGGAATTTGAAGGGAACGGGAAGGGTAGGGATACAGCAAAGAACCATGCTCCCAATTCCTGTTGTAAATGGCAAGCAGCGCTGAGATTATTACTCATCTTCACATGAACCCTATTTGCTAGAATAGTGACTTCAGTGTGTTCAATTATCATTTCACTTAAATGGATAAAGCAACATAACTTATGAGAAATTAATGACTTCATCTTACACTTCAAAAATGCAGCCACAGAGTAGAGTTGACTTGGAATTCACTCTCTGACTTTGATTTCCTGAACCTCAGCATGAGGCAGGATTATGAGCTGCAGGTCGAGACTTTGCCAGTACTTTACAAGAGAATGTCCTCTCTTGTTCCATTCAGGTGAATTTGGGGTCTGGATTGTTTATTCTCAGCATCCTCTATGTTCTGCACATCTTCACAAGTGTCCCTCAGCTTACACTCAATCAATTTTAATTTCCCCCAGATCACTGTCAGCTTCTGACTTCAGCTGCAGCAAACCAAACAGTCTCAATTCAAAGCCAAAGCAACACTGCAGGTGATGGAAATGAGTAGAAACAGTTCTGCAGAGCGTACACAGAGAGAACACCATTCTGCCTGTGAACTTTTTTCTAGAGCTAGAGAAGCCCACCTGCAAAAGCCAAAAATGGCACCTCCCATTGGCTGTCACTCAGCCAAGACCAGAAGCTCCTTGAGAAATGGCTGACAAAATCTTCAATCTAGTAGTCTAGAAGGCATCTGCTTCTTTTTGTTACCACAGCGTGTCAGCATTTCCCATACTTGAACACACATGTCCATGCCACTCCTTAGGAGGTGAGCGTGAATTCTGGAAATTGAGAATTTTCTTGGAACACAGGCATTTTGAAGCTTTAAAACCACTTGCAACACTTTCAAGCTTTGGCTGAGCCTGTCTCTCATTTCCTTGTCTGTTTCTGAGAAGCTGGTGTAAGTCCCTCCACTCTCAAGCCATGTTCACAGTATCAGAGCAGAAGGTCACACAGCTCAGCCACCGTGAGACTAGTAAGTAATCTCCTTCTCTAATGGCCAACAAAGATCTCATCACTCATTCTGCACTTATCACACATAGCATTCTTACTGGTGTCACTTTATTTGCATCTAAACTTTCCTGGAAAAATGACTGGAATGTGAAACAGGCAAAGACAGCAAAATCAAAATTACAATTACGAGTCAAAACACAGAGAGACTGAAGCCCAAAGCTGCTTACTCTTTTACCATGGAGCTTGTCTGGATTTGCTCCGTATAATCAAACGCAATGTCTAGACAAACGGGACAATGACTAGAAAAAGAACCAGCACAATGAGAAGGGAAAAAACCCCATCAATTTTAGCCTAACTTTCAAGTAACAGTTGTTGCCTGTACACAGATGCAGTGATACATTCAACTTTACAGATGCACATGTTCTGGGAAACACTGTCATGTGAAATTCTCTTATCTAACGAAGTTGTCATTTTAACAGTATCCTGGGAACAAGAAGAAGGATAAATGAGATTTACAGTTCCCACTGTGATATTTAATAACATGACAAAAAGTTGATTGGCTAGTTGTTAGTTCAGTAGCAGCTCTCTGCTGCTGGACATTGATCGTTCTTTGGGTGACTTGGATTCATGACATTTCCACTCAGTGTGGTTTGTTACGTGGCTTGCAGCTCCCAAAAACGAGCTGTTCTCCAGCTGCAAATCCCTGTGCTTTGGCCCTTTAACTGTTTATATTTGCTCACAGGCAAGAACTGATAGAACTATGAAGTCATGCTGCACCTGCTGGCCAGTGTTACACATACGAATCTTGTTAGGTAAATCTTGTCCGGTGCATAAAGGACCCTGTACAGATAAACTGCTGGCTTTCAATGGCATTTTTCACTGTAGTCTAAGAAGATATTATTTTATAGAGACTCCCCAGTTTCAGGAATTTGCTCTTCCTTAAAAATACAAATGAGAATAGGTCTAGGGTGCTTTTTTTACAAATAGGGTCTCAAAAAGGTTTCCTTTGCTGTCTCCTTGAGTTAATGTATATCGTTTTGAATAAAAAGTTCTTCGGGAAATGAGTGGAGACTCTTAACAGGGTACTGTTAGGAAACATTATGAGAAATGCAGGGACAAGACTATCAACTGAGTCTCCAACTTGAGACTAAACTTGTTCTTTTATATTTCAGATCAGCGACCTAGACAAAAGCAGTGAGATGTAACGCCCTGATGCCTTTCAATTCTGTTCTTCAAAGAGGAGAGAGTCCCCACTCCTCCTTCTCTGCTAGACAAGCTATATGTTTTTGCTATGGCAAGAGATAACAGTTGTTGCTGTTGTTGTGCTCTTACTGTCTTAATTCGGTACTCTGGTGCTGAAATAGAGCTAATTCCTACTCTGTGAGGGTGTTTCTCAAAGACTCTTTCTTCTAAAACTTCAGAGTACTTCATGTACTAAATTATTTGCTCCAGCCGAATATTTAATGAAATCTCAAGGTTTTGGACATGAAGAAAAGAAGTTCACATTCATCTCTAACGTGGTGGGATGAGAGAAAAACACTAACAGATATTACGCACACAGTAACATTTGACTGACTACTGACAAGTAGGCTTGGCAGAATCCCATAGACATGCACATGGGAGGCAGGATGCACAATTCAGGTCAGCATTTACACTGCCTGAACTGGGACTGGCAAACAATACTTGACAAATTATGAGGCGTTCAGTGGCAGACATGTATTTGCATGATACACTGGCAAGTGCCACTAAAAAATAGATGTTGCTTGGTTCGTTTGAACACAGCTGCCTTCTGAGAATGACTTCCTGCTTTGCCTGCTTTCCATTTGAGTCTATAGTTGGAAAGCCAAAGCTTGCTTTCTGAACACTGCTACCATTAAGCAGTGAAGAGAAAGTGGGATTCAGAGCAGCCAATACTTTACCGGCTGGATTGCACCTCTGAAGACTGCAAAAGAGAAGCTATGAGTTGCAAGAGCATGTTGACTCAGTGGGCAAGTGGGCATATTTGGCACTAGCAGAAGCTCGGAAGTGCTCGTCAATTTAGTTCTGTTCAGTTCATAAAACTGAAGTACATTTTTAAGTCTACAGCCAAGACTGGGCAAAAATGAAAAGATGTAATAACTGGCATTTTCAGGTTGTAGAAGAGCTTACAGAAGAGGTTATAAATCCAGATGTTTGAGCTTCATAAGGTGCAATGAGATTCACTGTTTTTAAGGATGCACCTTGTAGATATTCCTACTGAATTCATAATGACAACACTTGGTATAGCCAAAGACTGTGGTAAAACCGGGTAGAAACAAGTAGAAATGGGTAGAAAAAGGAAACGTGGAAACAGCCATCCCACACATTGACATGTCCCCTTCAGCCATCTGGAAGAAATGTTGCTCTCCTACTAACTATCCAACCAGTAAGTATCTCCATCAAGTAATTGGTCAATGACAGGCATACATCGCTTTGAAAAAGACTGGAAAAGCAACCGGAGGTGGCTGCTTTCAAAAACGAAATGCCTAGATGGATGCTCTAATCCATCTCTCGTGCAGGTATTAGTGGCTGCATTCTGTTCCCAGCCGGCAATTTCTGATGGAAACTTTACAGAAGAGTCATATGCCTTGTTTCTTCACTTTCATTAAAGCACTGGGCAGGACACAGGAGGCCTTCAGCTGTGTGATGCCACATTACGCAGAGATTTATGACCAAGAAAAGCAAAGTAGTCAGGCATGACTCAAGGCAAAAAAAAAAAAAAATCGTTTCTTTTTTTCTTTTTGTGGTACTTCTTCTCTTCCTGCTGCCTGAATCCACGGAGCTGATCAACAGCTCTGATGCAATTCATATTTTCTGCAGTCTGCTCATCCGATATTGGCCAGTCACACCTAGCTGTTGCTTGTACTTCATCCCTTGACTTCCTAGGGCGTAAGTAATTCATTTTCTACCTACCTGTTGCAGATGGAAAGCCAGAATTACACACTCAAAAGCGAGCCTGATTATAGTTTTAGCATTGCAATCCCAAGCCAAGGCCAATGTCTCTCTACTATCTCCCTGGGAATGGCTTGCAGTTCTTTCTTTGCAGCGCTATGACTAGCTCTTTATATCTTCCTATTCATTTCCTCTTTCAGCTCTCCATTGCCAACTGCATGTGAGACTTTTCAGTACAAGGTTATGAATGCTTTACTGGCCTTCTTGTCTTGTTGTTTTTGAAACTGTGCAGTGAGCAGGATATGCTTCTGTTTCAATAAAGTGAACATTCAATCTTGGTCTAAATGCCAGCAAAGTGAACTAGGGAGAAGAACAATAAGCCAAAACACGCAGAGACAATAAAGTTAAAAGTAGGCTGTCACATTCAGATCTTTGTTGCATTCTTCTCTTCATCAAGAACTTTGAATCATGAATCTTAAGCAGGGCAGGGGACGTGTCTAGCATTATTTTCACGGCACTGATGCATGAGCTCATTCAAGATGGGGGAGAGTAAATATTATGATGCTTGGCACTGGATCCCTATAGCTTTGATGTTCTTTGAAGTTTCATACTGCTTCAAAGCAGGAGGAGTAGTTATTTGTGCTGTTCAGATTACAAAGGCCTGTCAACAGGGGCGTAGCTCACATACTGGTCTATCGAGGTCCTGAGTGGCATTGTCATCTGGCACTCAAGATTCTGCTTCATTTGTTCTCATGCTCACCCTAATAAAAAAGCACTATTGACACTTTTGGGAACTTGTTCATTCAGGGACTGCAAAACACTTTGCAAAAGGTTAGTAAAAATACTGACAACATGTTAATGAGTGCAGAAGTCATCCACAATTTAAAGGGCTTTCTCATAATACTTCAAGGTATTCATTGTATACAATGAGCCCACTGAATTCTCATCAGTCAGCTTTATGGGCAATAGATCACTTTTGCATTGTTATAACATGTTGACAGCTAGCTTTTATAGCCTAGCTATAAAAACACCATCTTCCAAAAAATTACAGAGTGTGTCACAGAAACAGCCATCACAACAATCTAACGGAGACATTGCTATTTTGCTCTCACTGGAGCTCTCCATCGACTATTGTGAAATGGCTTCTCCTTCTTAGTATTTTGTTGGCATCTTAGTTTACCAGCGAACAACGAAGACTGTATACTAAGCCATCTGTTAGGGAAGTCCTTGATTTGATCAGAGATACATTTATACAGCTAAAGACATTGTTTGGTACTGCTGGAATGACACAGATTTTATCTCAGGTGGCTATTATGCAAGTAGCATTTCAGTGACAGGCAGGCGAGCTGGTAAGATCTTTTTCCTCACCGTACAAATGAGTTTGGGTGCATGTGGACAGAAGAAGAAAAAGTGGCTAGGAAAATGGGAAATAAAGCTGGATTATTTAATAATAATAATAATAATGCTGAGAAACAATGCTTTTTCATCTGAAACAAACAGCACAAAATATTGAGCAAAGCTCTCAAGGAAAGTTGTTTAGAGAAAGAGAAAACATTTACCATGAACTGAAATACCACATATATCATTGGTAGGAAAACAGTTAAACGTGAAGATCTCTCCTAACTCCACAGAGTCACCTCTTCAATTAGTCAAACTGATGACTTTTTGAAACCAGTGTAATAATAACAAAGTCAAACCTGACCCACTGAGTTTAACCTTAGCTGTCAACTTTAAACAGTGGAAACAGGAGATTAAAGTATGCAAAAAATCTCAGTCAGGGCTGCTGAAATATGTATCTTTCTACTGCAACTGCCTCTCGAGACCTTGTCTGAGCCCCTCAGTGCCAAGCATTATGTAAAAACATTTCCTTTACTGTAGAGTTAACAGTCAAAATCAAGGAAGAGAAAAGATTGGGAATGGAGAGAGGAGAAGCACATTTCTGAACACCCAATCTTCTTCACAGCCACTAGGCAGTATTGTCTTCTTTGTGGATTGTTGTATGGTTAGTATCAGATTTATCAGAAGACAGAAAATCCGGTAACAGACCATCTTCAGTCTGAATAATGCTACATGAAAAGCCAGAGTGTTGCCTGAAAACAGAATCATATACCCAGTCCTCAACTTTCACTGATGAAATAATCTCTGACACAGCCTGCCAGAAATAATTGCATCTAATAAACTGAGTGAAAACACAATGGAATCTGTTATAATTGAGTCAGCTTAGACAATTTCAGTTTGATCACTCTGTGCAAATGATCCCTACATCCTGATAGACAAAACAAACTCCCCAAATCAGAAACTAAATGCAGTGTGGTGCTGGCTAAGTTCCTCTGTGCTGAGAAGGACCAGTCACATGCTGATGGATTGTAAGTAGCACGCTGAGAAGTTGCAAGACTTTTAGGCTTGCAGCCAGTGGGTAACCAAAAAGATCGGGAACCCTTTCCCTCTTTTGGAATCCTTCCAACATTACTTCAAAGCTGGGAGCTACCACGAGTGCTCTCACTGGCACAGGAGCTGTATCAGCTGAATACACTACAGAAAGACCTGCACCATTGGTGGGCAAGTGAAAGGAGGGAGGAGAGGAATTCTTCCAAGCCTCTGTCTCAGTGACCTGCAGTCATAGCCTACAGGAGCACCACAAGCCTGCATTTCTGCTCTCTACAAAAGCAGTGACGCTCTTAGAAGCGCACACCCTGCCCACAGCAGCCCCCGCAGAAGGAAATAATGGAAAGACAAGGTGTCTTTGGTGCTCCCCTTTTTCCCACAGTCTGCCCTCAATACTTCTGGCCACTTCCGGAAGAGGTAAATGCTACATGTTCTGTGAAACAGGAGAACTGGGCCTAAAAAATGTCTGCAAGTTCGCTACACAACTATCTACTGACATCAGTGGAGCTAGCTCACTTCCAGAGTGACTCTCTCCCCACTTCAAAAGCAAAGACAAGGAGAGTCTGTGGTGTACTGACAACCCATTTCTCCGTCACTGTGTTGTCTGTAGCCATTTTTTATGGGTAGTATATAATCTGGTATCCTAAAATAATTTAAGAATATGGCTGTATAAATGACAAAATTTAGCAAACCTATCCCTGAAAGATTTATTTGCCTTTGAAATATCACTTTTCTTTTACATCTCCCCAGCCTTTACTGCTTGAATATTCTTCAGGCTTTTTGAACATACTCACATTTGCTTTCAAATGTAACAACTTCCACACCAAATTATACTTCAAGACAAAAAGGCAGAGCTTACTAATGGAAACAGGTTGCAAGGTTAAAGGCAAAGAGGTTACTTTTTCTCCATTATGCTCTGCATACGTGCTTTCATGATATTTATCATATAACAGGAAGCCTTCACAAATGTTCAGTATTCCCAATTCCAAATATTAAAAAATGAACTTGACTCAAATATCATGACACTTTAAAAATGTTGGTTCTATTAATCTGCCTTGTAGTTTTAAGTTTTTAAGTGTTTTCTTTTTCTCCCATTAAGGCCAGAAGTACTTTTACATTCAAAACAAAGGTATTCCTTTGTTTTGAAAGTAAAAGGACTCCAGAAAGTCCTTTAAAAAGTAAAAGGACTCCAGAAAGTCCTTTCTCAGCACCTACAGGGACCACATCCCAATTTAGGGAGGTTTTTGACTCCCAGCAGCAGCAGCCTCTTTGCTTTCCTTGAAGCACAGGTAGCTTAACTTCTGCTTTTTCTCCTCTCTGCTGGGATGAGGCAAAAGCTGTAAGCTGGCTCTACCCAGCAGCAGAAATAACTCAGGCCACACAGAAAACACAGAGTAGTTAAAGATCTGTAGGAGAAAAATCCCAGAGGCCACATCAATGTCAGTAGAATCTAGGGGACTATTTAAAGATGTTACTGCATCCTTGCTCTGTTCTTAAACTTCTCCCTGAACATTGTTTTGGCTTACGTTGGAGAAAGAGACCTGGGGTCTGGCCAAATATGTCTCTCCTCATGCTCTTACAGAATAGGGCAGGGAGGAGAGAAATGCTGTGGTCTCTCTTTGTGAAAGGGCGGACTGGTCACTGATTTAAAATGCTCACTTTTTGACCCACTTGCACATATTGGTGTATTCATACAGGGGTATGGAGTGCTGCTTTCTTCGGCCATAATGTCTTGGAGACATGTCTCCTTTCTTTAGCACACTGTCGTCTATTTACATGCTTGGAGAGGAGAAGAAGATTCTCTTCATTGCTAACTGCATGCCAGCTCCTTGCCCATCCAGCACTGCTCCACTCAACTAAACATATGCAAATAGTTTATATGTGCTGACTCGCAAAAGCATTGCAAAATACAGGAAGGAAGGGAAAGGCAATGTTATTTTGCTGACTGGACAGGGAAGGCAGAGCCATCAGCGCTGTTCAGGAGAGCTACACTAATATGCATGGCAACTGCATGCTCACAATGCAGTAAAACTGCTCTTACTGAACTGCTCATCTTCCAGTCCTGTCATGTTAAGCAGCATTATTTTCAGGTAAAATAAGGGCAACGAGCAGGAAGCAGGAGTCCTGACAAAGAGCTCAGTGGCTATCTGCAGTAGGGTCCTTCCAGAGACAAATTCCCTCCTCAGGGAAGGCAGGCTTGAGTTATCTCTTTCACTGATATTACAAGGTTAATTCCATTTATCCCGAGTGGTATCAATTCTACTGAGATTATCTATTTGACAGGATGTTCCAACTCAGAAACAACCATCGGGCCCAGAAGTAGCCCAATAGCTGGTCCTCAAAGTACCAGGTCAGCAATGCACCAACCAGACAGTTAACATTACACATGTGCTTAAAGTTAATAATCATTCAGCGAAGCAGTTAAGCACACGGTTGAAATTAACTGCCTGTGTAAAGTGCTTTGCTAGACCAGATCCTAACATCCACCAAGATCTGAGACTGAGTTCCCCTACTAAGATGCCAGACAGGCCTGCAGGAAGGTATAGTGGGAAGCCTTTCTCCTGAAGCTACTTAATTATGTATTAGATAAAGCCACCATGTGTGGAGAGAAAAAAAAAACAGAAGCCTGTGGGCATTAATTTTTGGCAATGATCACCTCCGAAAAGTCATCAAAAGTTCTGAAGCATCCTATTGTCTTCAAAAGCCCAGCAATCAAACAAACCAAGTCTTGTATCACTATATCCTAAACTGGAAAAACTTCTGCCCTGCAAGAACAGACAAAATACTGGGATATGAAAACTTTGTCATTGCAAAACTACTTTTAATACAGTAGTTAACATTTCTGCTGACATCCAAATGCTGGATGTTAAAAATACTTTCCGTCTTCATTCTAGTGCAGAATTTTGGTATGCACAAAGAAAAAGCTGCTGTCTTCTTCGAACACAGAACAGGTCTGACTTCTAAGGCTAGACACTGAAAAAAGGTGGAATCCTCGGGCTGTGAGCGTACTCTTTTATTCTAAGTTACATACGCAGTTACTGCAGCTGTGTGGCAAATCAGGTCTTTGAATGTACAAAATGGCAAGATGGCCATCTCACTGCAAATTCCAGATAAGAGTAAGTAATATTATTACAAACTGTACAAATACATTGACCACAGTGTTGTAAGGGACCCTTCCATTCTCTTGAAGATAAAGTATCATAACATTTGAATAGTGAAATGATACTTAAAATATTTTCTCGTGTTAAGCAACAATACTTATAAAATGCACTTAATCCCACAGAGAGCAGAAATGGAACAATTGGATCCTCCAGGATTTCAGCCAAACAACTTGTCTTCAGCAGCTTCCATGTATGTCAGAGTCAAACTTGCTTCTATTTCAAATGCATAGGGAGATGCTATTCCTGATTCCTAACTACAGGCACAATCACAGTATGATTTGAAGCACAAAGATTCTTGCCTACCTTGATGGAGAGAAGAGCAAACTTACTATAAGCCTGAAAGGTTTTCCTTACTCTCAGGTATTCTTTCTGTACCACTCCCTCCCTTCCAATAACCAGCAGTGATGGCCAGGAATATGAACACAGCAGCTTTGCCTTTGGCTCCTTGATCAGAACATGTAGAAGTCTGACTATTAGGACACAATCCAAGCCTCAGGTTCCTGGTGGTGGAAGGCAAGGAGAACTGATGTCTGATGTGATTAGAGTCTGGATTTTGTCTTTTGCTATGCATGTTTTGAATTTGAGGGAGGAACAATGCCAAGCTTTTCTTGTGACTTCTCTTAATACATGTCAAAGATGCCACTTTCATAGAATCATAGAATAGAATCATAGAATGATTTAGGTTGGAAAAGACCCTTAAGATCATCGAGTCCAACTGTAAACCTAACACTGCCAAGTCCACCACTAAACCATGTCCCTAAGCACCACATCTACACGTCTTTTAAATACCTCCAGGGTTGGTGACTCAACCACTTCCCTGGGCAGCCTGTTCCAAGGCTTGACAACACTTTCGGTGAAGAAATTTTTCCTAATATCCAATCTAAACCTCCCCTGGTGCAACTTGAGGCTATTTCCTTTCATCCTGTCACTTGCTACTTGGGAGAAGAGACCAACACCCACCTTGCTACAACCTCCTTTGAGTTAGATGGAGAGAGCGGTAAGGTCTCCCCTCAACCTCCTGTCCTCTAGGCTAAACAGTCCCAGTTCCCTCAGCCACTCCTCATAAGACTTGTGCTCTAGACCCTTCACCAGCTTCGTTGCCCTTCTTTGGACACACTCCAGCGCCTCAATATCTTTCTTTTAGTGAGGGGCCCAAAACTGAACACAGTATTCGAGGTGCAGCCTCACCAGTGCCGAGTACAGGGTGACAATCACTTCCCTAGTCCTGCTGGCCCCACTATTTCTCATACAAGCGAGGATGCTATTGGCCTTCTTGGCCACCTGGGCACACATATTCAGCCAGCTGTTGACCAACACCCCCAGGTCCTTTTCCTCTGGGCAGCTTTCCAGCCACTCTTCCCCAAGCCTGAGCGTTGCATGGGGTTGTTGTGACCAAAGTGCAGGACCCGGCACTTGGCCTTGTTGAACCTCATACAGTTGGCCTCAGCCCATCAATCCTATGCTATTTCTCTCTGAGAAGTGGAGGAGGAAGAGGAATGAGACAAATACGTATCGGGTTTTTTTCAGATAATTATATGTCTCCCATTGTCTATGTGGTGATGTCCCAGAAACTGGGCTGATATACACCACCTACATACGAATGGCATCCCTGGCTCTTTTACGTGTGTTGTGGTATACCAGTATATCTCGTATACACTTCTGACAGCTGCAACTGCTTATTAGCTTAGCTTGATAGGATTTTTCTTGTAGTCAGATCCCTTAACAACTTCACATGGCTTGTTTGTAGAACAGTGACCACATTGTCAAGGGAATTTTCTTTCATTGCCAAAAAGCAATCCCTAAACTGTTGTCTTCCCACCATACATGAACCTGTTTCAAGCTTAGGATAAGTAAAATCAATATCTAGGTTTTGTTATAGCTATCCTTCCCTTCTTTGCTGGTTGGTATGTTTGTTTGTTTGTTTTCTTAAGGTAGAAGTTTTATATCTTTTGGTTCTGTAAGGCCATAGTGAAGCACTTTGTTCCACTGGGAAGAAGATTGTTCCCTTGAGATTTTTACATTTGCTAACCTCCAGTCAACTGGGACCTCCCTGGTTAGCCAGGACTGCTGATAAATGATGGAAAGTGGCTTGGTGAGCACTTCTGCTAGCTCCCTCAGTACCTTTGGGTGGATCCCATCCAGCCCTTAGACTTGTGTGTGTCTAAGTGGTGTAGCAGGTTGCTAACCATTTCCCCTCGGATTATGGGGCCTTTGTTCTGCTCCCCTTCCCTGTCTTCCTGCTCAGCGGGCTGGGTGCCCAGAGAACAACTTGTCTTACTATTAAAGACTGAGGCAAAGCGGACATTAAGTACCTAAGTATTATACTTTCACATATAATAAATCCTCTTTCTTTTTGCTAAGAAAAATGAGAAAAAAACTCACTAGGGAAGAATGGTAATAACACATTTGAGTACAAAGACCCAAGGGAAGCAGGAAGAAAATATAAAATTACTTGAATCACCACAGCAAACCAATTTCCTTCAGAGCCTTCAATACTCCTAGCCAGGGGGAATACAGCTGATGAAGGTTAAAAGCATTGAATTGTGCATGCAGCATAATTCTCAGTGGGCTCAAGGCACAGAGCTGGAATTGGGTTTCAAGTCTGAAGTCACTGAGATCTGGGAACATGGTTCAGAAGATTATGAAGCCTGTGAAATGCAAAACTGGAGCTAGTTAATACCATAACTTGTTATTGCAGTTGAATTCCCCTCAAGGTCCAAAGATTTTGGTTCAAAATCTTGAAATCTCACTCAACCTCTGGGAAAGCTTGAAAGGAGTTCTTGTACTAGCAAGCTCTCCTCAAAGGCTGCTACTAGTTTGATGGCTGCTTATTTGGAATGAAATGCAAGGTGACACAGACATTCCTTGATCAATCCATATACTGAAATATTATGCTTCCTTGTGGACGCCAGAAACTTAAGTGAATGGGCAAGTTGTACTCATTCCTCCTCTATTCTATTGGGAGAATTATGGAAGAGTCTCTCTCTCCAAAATGTACAGGACAGCAAAATATGCCAATTACAAGATTAAGGAAGGTGGCAAGAGTGTTTTTTTCTCTATGCTGCATGATAGCCCTAGTGCAGAACAGCTCTTTACTCTGTCCTTCAGACAGCAGTATTTCCAGATCTACCAGGACAGGAAACAGCAGTCTTATTCCAGACTGGGAGATCTTGTTCTCCCCATTTGCTGCTCGTTTTGACCAACCCTTGCTATGGCCAAGCACAGAAGAAAACAGCAGCTTCAAGATTAATTTATCGAACTAGTGGCTGATTTCGTCTGGAGCCGCTTCATGTATCATTATGTTTACCTTTTCTGCAACGTATCCACACTTTGTAAGTTTAAAATCTCTCTGTAAAATCACGTTCCTGTTATGTATGTTTCCTGGACATTCTCCATTTATCAGAAAGGTGCTTGGAATTAAAAATGTTATTTAAATGTTCTCCCTATATTGTGTGGCCTAAAGATCCAAATCAACCTAAAACACTTTGGCAGAAAGAGGTTAAAGTAAAAAAGCTCTCCACACCTGAATTTTCCAAGTGCTGTAGCTTAGCTCAAAAAATATATCCCCTATGATCCCTTGTGATGTAGTGTGAGCTTAGATTTCCACTAGTTAGCTAAAAGCACTACAGAACATGTCTCAGAGACAGATTCCTCTTGATAAAAAGTGCAAATATTGTTCAGCAAATAGAAAAGTCCCCTGGAATCAGGGTTGAACCTCTGTTGACACCAGACCGGCAAATCAAAGCCCGAAAGATTGCATTAACAGGAGAAGCTGTCAAATTTGCCCGTCTCTTGAATCCAGCATAATGCAAATGTCCCATCAGCTGCAGGACAGATCATATCCTTGAGAGGGAGTCCTGCTTGTTCCTTTCACACAGCTCCCTCTATCAGGACTTAGCAATTCATTTACAGGGCAAGAGCTGAAGTCGTTTGCAAGCATTGAAAAAAAATCCTGCATGGTTTAATAACGCCAATTCTGCCACCTAGTGATCAAGGAGAATTAACCTACAGTTTATGAACTGGCTGAGGGAAGATGAGCTCAAACTGCTGCAACTGTGCCATAGCTGGCAGATGGGCACTGCCGTAACGCCATCAGTGCCCATGGTCCACCCAGGCAGTCTGCCTGCACGCTCAGAGCATAAAAGGGAATGAGTGCATGCTGCATCGAGAAGGATGACCAGGCCAGTATGTATAAGCCCAGTCTCAAGGTTCATTCATGAGCACACATTGGAACTGCTGATGACTCTAGACCTTGTCTTCAGGGAGCTCAGTAAGTAGTTCAGCTATTACCTGCACAGAAGCACAACACTGGCAGAGGAGAAGGCAGCAGACACTGATGTTCTTTCCCAGTCCTTTGGCTTACTGGACCGTGAGACTGATTTGGACCCCAATCTCCAG
>NW_009195814.1:0-7576 GCF_000690835.1 Fulmarus glacialis | reverse complement strand
CAGGACCTTCCTGTGTTCAGAATTCAGACAGGGAACTCTTAAAAGTACCTGCTCAGAGTGAAGCTTCACAGCACTGTTCTCCAGATGAACTGCCAGCAATCAGCACTCTCCATCTCTGAAGCGTGTTGGCCAGCAATACAATTTCCTAAATGTAAGATGTAGTCCTCTGAGCTGAGCCATACGTGAAAAGGACATCACCTGCATCCAGTGGAAATGTATGCGCTGTTCTCTGCCCAGGATCTTGTGACCTTATTTTCTTTGTCCTATGCTATGTGCACAGGTTCTAGGAGGAGATAAACCATTTAGGGTGGAAAGGTTGCTGTGCCTGCTGTTATGAAGGGAAACAGCAAATAGCATGGTGTTTAGAAATGTGTTTTCAGAGCAAAACCATGTGGGTTAAAACAACTAGCTTCTACACATCTGCTGTGGAAGCATTCCTAGGCTAGATAGGTGTAAACTCATTGCTACCTGCTGCATTTCTCAGTGCTTACCTATAGCAAAACACTCGTCAAGCTTTATAAAAGGGATGGCAAGTGGATAGAAAACTACAGTTGAAAGACTTAACATGCAAAAAGTTGAGCTGCTTACAGGCCTGTATTACTAATTAATAAAGTCTGCTATTAATCATTAAAAACTTGGCAGGGCCAGAGCTGCGAGTAGAATCTAGGCTTGCCATCTCCATCTTCCTTGCTCTAACAACGTGAAAATCCTTTGTCCCTAGATAGTTGTGCATCTGTTTTACATCCTTAGTAACACTGCTATAAAAAAAGCTACTGGAAGTAAAGCTAGCTACAGGGCTTTGGTTTCAGGCAGCTGGTTTGTTCTTTCTTATACATTTGTAACTCAGAAAATTTCATGAGAATCCGTGGAACCAAAACAAGGTGAGAGCAGAGTCCAGTCCAGTGTCTCCGGAATCCCATATCTCATACATCTATTCAGCCTTGTCCCAGGAAAATAAAGGTAGCTATTCAGGAAGGCATTTCTATTGCACTTCAGTATACACTGGTTGAAGCTACAGCATTTAAGCAGAGCTTTTTCAACTGTGAGCTGGAAAAAAAAGGGAAGTAAACCAAGAGTATTTACTCTCTCTGATGAGTGACAGACTTTGTGTCATGCAGCTATTTCTAAAATCTTTGGAAGGCATTCCCTCCTTCTGTACAGCATGTATTTACCACGTGAAATCCAAGGCACCTACGATTATCACAGCGATACTGTAAAATATATGTAAATCAACAGCCACTTTGTTTTTTTCTTCTCCATATTGTCACGCAAACTAGAAATGCTACATTCTTTGTGATTAAACCATGTATTAGAAGAACTAAACACAAAAAGATTCTGGTAGGAGACAGAAGGATGCCAGATTCTTATTCCACAGTATACATATTTTATCTTCCAGCTCCATCTGGTTTCTCAGCCTGTCCTGTTTTGTTCGGGGAATAGGAAATTCTAGCTACTATTTAAAAGCAGAATCACTAAGGCAGTGTTTGTTTCAGTAACAAATTGGACTCAGAAAATAATGGGGAGGGAAAAGTGGAAAGTTACATAGATACCAGAGGAGATCCAGAAAATGTTTCGATTTTTATCTTCTTCTAAGCACCTGAATGATGCGCACATTACTGAAGACTGCAGCTATTTCTTAGGGGCACAGTGGAGCAGGTGTAGAGATTTCTTAAGTGGTGCATCTAAAAGTTCAACTCAGGTAAGATGTCTACTATATGTCTCTAATATTTCCTGATACGAATGTGTACACAACTTTGGTTTTTTGAAACATACTGTCCTACGTGTCCAATTGAAGGATCAAAAATTCCACAGTTAGCCTGGATGAATAGTCCTGGATCTATATGGCAGATGATCCCTAAGTGACTCATGATACTGATTCTCCATCCTGACGTGCCGTTAAGAGATTTGATTTTCAGAGGTCTTACTAGGTCTTGCATGTGTATGCATGGTGGCGGTGGTGGCTGTTGTTCATTTTAAATAGAGTGAACCAAAACACAGATGCCTCTAGAAAGCATGCAGTGAAAAGTCTTGTACAGAGCTTGACATTCACTGTGCATCAGCACCACAGTTAAAGCATTTGTAGTTCTTCATATGTCAGAAGAGTCACTAGGCCACAACTCGGAACTCATCCAACTTTCCTACTCCAGAGCAGTGAGGTGCACTAGAACAGACACAGACATTTTCCTCCCAGATTTCCTTTTTTTTTGCCTGATAGAAAGGGGACAAAACACTCCTTTGCAGATGTCACAGTTAGCTCTGCATAAAGCATCACTGAAACGGCTAAGATACAAAACAACTATTACCGTAACAAACAAGTGCTAATGACTGATACTTCATGCCTACCTAGAAACTCACAGGGAGGAACAACTGCTGCCAAGAGGTATTTAGTCAGACCCAGGTAAAAGAACACACAAAACCAGCAGGGGCCAATATCCTCTCTATTTAGAGCGAGGGTTGCTCATCTGTCTCTCCTTTACCAATGTATCACACACACTGTTTGACACCTGCTTAATGACTTCCATGATGACTCACAGAACAAACCCTCCTCACAACAGAATGAATCTGTACTATAAACGTGGTCCCTCCTGCAAGCTCAGTAGCTGAGGTGGAGGTTATTTATTTCTCCAAGCCTGAGAATATGTAGAAATGTCACAGGAAAATACTCCATGGGCAATCCACTACCACAGAAGAGTTATTCTAAAGAATGACCAAATGCAGTCAGCTCTCCTAGTTCTTTCCTAGGTTAGCCTCCCAAATTGAAAAAGGTAGATCCACTCATTAGAGTGGTGGAAGAAGTCCCCTCTTCCTGCACCTAGCCACCAGTGCTAAGCAGCAGAACGTGTGCTTTGGAGATGCTGTGGAATTGGTGGCTCCGATCAGAGAAAAACTTCACAGTAGGATGACATTTATTCTAGGAAAGCCTCTGAGGTTGAGCTGCTTGGCAAACATGATGGAATAAAACCTGAAAAGGAGGGCAAGTCTCTCGATCATAATTGAAGCTCTTTAAGACTTACTTTACCATCACTTCTATTGCAATTGAGTTCTCTTGTTGTTTTAAGAAATATTTTGACTAACCAGTTTCTCATTGAAAACCACAAGTTCTTTGAAACTGAAACTTCTTGTTGGTAATGCATGAATCTTGCTCTCAATCTGTCAGAAATTAATTCTGCTACCTGAATTACAACGTCTGATCTATACTAGCGTCCACCCTTGGTCATTAACCCAAAGATAACCAACTGTTCAAGGATTGAGGCATTAATTTGAAAAACAAGTTAATGGCAGCGCAGTACTTCCAACAGCGTCTGCAATACCTTAGTAATTAGCTGATTAACTCAAAAAGCAGCTTTTTTATTATTTAAAAAGAAAAAATGTGGAATCAATTCCTTTTTTTCACACTGCAGAACAAACAGCTACTGAAATGTTTTTGTGGGATGGTCACCATTTACCACTGATAAAGAGCTTTTATTGTGTAAAGTCCAATGTCTAACGTCAGTCGCCTGAGAGTCAGAGAACCTGTGTTTTCTCTGTCTACTCACAAATCTGCCTGCCTTTCACTGGTTTTCATTCATTCATTGCTCCTATTTTGCAAACATAGACTTGCCATACCCCCAAACTGTCTCAAATGCACAGTGCACCAGGAAGCCGTGAGGGGAGCAGCTACTCCATAAGGAAGGTGAGCTTTTAGCCGGGGGCCTTGTTATGGCTCCCGTGAGCAGGGACCTCACCAAGGAGCCAGGATGCAGAGCGGCAAGTCCTGGTCAGGATCAGGGCCAGAGACAGTGATTAGGGTCAGACAGACCAGAGACAAAGCAGTCTGATGCCAAGCCAGGCAGCCCAGCCAGCAGGTCTGCGTCAAGGTGAAGACCAGGTGCTGACCCATCTGGTTACACAGCTGTGATGTTGTTGTCCGAAAAGCGGATTCGTGCCCGGCGTGCAAGTAACCAATTCCACACGCTCAGGAGAGATATTGTTTTATTCAGGCCTGGGTGCTCGGTGGACTTGCCACAAATCAAGCACACCTGGTCTAATCACCTTTCTGTTTATATCCATGCTTCTCATACATATTTTAAATTTCTCTTTTACATATTCATTAAGTTTCCGGGACCTAGTTATAATATTACATCATTCTTTACGCATGCGCACTAAAGCTTTTAGGGTCTTCTCCGAGGGTCTCGGGTGGTCTCTGGTGGTCGACAGAGTAGTGAACTTTCTGTGAACTTGTCCTTCCTTCTCCTTATAAGGTTGCAACTTGTCCCCGAGCCAGACTTGGATCGGTTTTATTTATGGTTTCTATAGTCGAAGTTAATTATCACTAGAATCTAACAACGCTTCTAGGATACACAGTTTATACTAGTTACAATTCACACACTTACAAACACAACACCTGTTAGTTACCTAACTTCTAAGCAACAAATCTTCATTGTTTAGAATTAAAGAAGCGAGCAGTATGGAATAAGAGGTACTGTAACAGACTATACCTACTGCATCAATGTGGCATAGAAGTAGAACCTCAGCATAAGAGCAGCTCTGAAGGGAGCCTCTGGCCTTCTGTACAACGGTTCTTACCAGTGAAAGAGCTGACCTTGGGCTCAGACAGCTAAATTTATCCCAGCCAACTAAACTTCTGGAAGGTGGATGTGCTCTGGGCCCTACATAATGAAACAAAGAAGTTCCTGACAAACTCTCTAAGACTCAATTTGGAGTTTTAGAAAGCAGGTATTCTTTATTGCGACATCAGGTGCACAGGGGATCGCTCCACCTAGGGTGCGTACCAAATCACTCAATCATAGAAGTTATATACAATTAGAGTATACATATTCATTACATTTCCGAGAAATAATTAAATATTCATGTTATTTCCCGGAATTCATTAACATATGCAAAAGTCTTTGATGCATGCACCCTTGTCTTCATTGGTGGCCTTTCAGGGTCTCCCGATGGTCTTTTAGGGTCCTCTGGTGGTCGTCGATAGTCTTCCTCACAGTGTCCTTTAGTGGAATTCAGCCTTCACGCATGCTCAGTTTTAACTCTTGGCTTAATTACTACAATTCTCATTACCACAAACTAGCACTACCCCCTTATCTATTTCACTCAAGATACAAGGTTAGCCTCTTTTTCTATTTTACTCAGAATACTAAGTTTCAAGGCATTTTTATCTACTGGATGTCCGGCCTGTCTATTCATGAAGCATTACTAACCATCTGCAAAATTTCGACCAAAGAACCGTACGCCTCTTCACTGTTCCTTTGTATTTGGTATCAATCCCTATCATAATGAAGATCTGAAGCAAGAAGGGAGAGGTTTCCTCATCTACTCGTAAAACTTGCAAAAGGCTTTCTGCGAATGAACTATTACAAGCATCCACCTTGGATAGATTTGGTGGATAGACTCCACCTCTCTAAAGTATACAACATTCCCACAGCACTTTAAAAAAACCACTTCCTCCATATTTAAATGTTTTCCATCTTTCAACTTGAAAACTGTCTCACCAAATCTTTTGAATTTCAAAGTGACACACTTTTCACTCTTACCCAATCCCTCCTACCAGAAACAGCTACAAGAGCATCCCTACCAGACACTGCATCCTGCCCTAGGGTTTTTCCAGTGTGCCATGGAAACCGATAAAGCTGCACTGTTTGTACCCAGGATCTGTTAGAGACTCTGTGGTCAACACCTTACTAGCTGCCTTGGTCAGATTTCTGGAATCTAATCAGCGAGGTAACAGGGACAGTGACAGGAGGGATAAAGAAAACCTCATCAGTCAGTTATTAGCAGTCATCCCATCTTCCCTCATGTTCTTAGCCTGCTGCCTGAGTCCGTTCACCCCAATATCTCAGTTCTGTGTCATTAATCACATGCTCATTAGTCCTGCAACAGAAGTTTAACACTTCCGCTTGTCTGCCACAACTGTGATGATGTCACAGCTAAAGAGCTATTTCTCAGTGTCACCTGCTCAACAGTGTCGTGGTTTAAGCCCAGACAGCAAATAAACCCCACACAGCCGCTCGCTCACCCCCCCATCTCTGGCAGAATAGGGGAGAGAATTGGGAGGGCACAAGAAGGAAAACTCGCGGGTTGAGATAAAAACAGTTTAATAATGGAAATAAAACAGTCGAACAGTAATAATAACAATGATAACGATAGCAGAATATACAAAGCAGGAAATGCACAATGCAACTGCTCACCGACTGCTGACTGCCTGTCACAAATGGGGACGAGCCCCACCTCATCCCTCCCCTCCCCCAGTTTTTATACTGACCATGACGTCACATAGTACAGAATACCCCATTGGTCAGCTGGGTCAGCCACCCCAGCTATGATCCCCACCCCACCCCAAAACAGCTTCCCCTGCACTTGGCAGGGCATGGGAGGCTGAAAAGGTGCAAGCACCACCCAGCAACAACCAAAGCATCAGTGGGCCATCAACGCTCCTTTCATACCAAACCCACAACGCAGCACACCCCCAAGCTACTGGGAAGAAAGTTAACTCTGTCCCAGCCGGAACCAGGACAAGCAGTGATGTATCTTCAAGTGAAGCAACAACATGTTTGGCATGTCTGCCTACTATCTACAGGCAAACTGTTTCTGCTTTTATTTTCCAAGTATTCTCCTACCTGGGAACTTAAAACAACTGTTGATGGAAGCATTAATAGCAGGAAAAACTGGTGACTAGAGGGTGGAGTTTGAATGGTGTCAGGAAGAGGCAAAGAGCAACATCCTGCAGTTAAGTTTAGTTAATGGTTATGGGAAAGGCGGAGCAAAAAAACTCCTGCAGACAAATCCTGGCTTTCTACACATTATAAAACAATTTACTTGGTGGATATTATTCCAGTATTTAGGGGAATACTTTGCCAAATGAAACAGATGTAGCCAGAACAAAACAAAACAAACCAAACCTAAAAAAACACTGACTGATTGTGTTCCTGTAAAATACTTCTGAGTTTGAATGAACAATCAGAAGCAACTGTATCTCTGCAAATTCTGCAGGCGAACCATAGCCTCCAGGTAATCAAAGACCTGGTAATCAAAAATAAAGTGCTGACAAAAAATGCTTGAAGAAGTTAATAGGACTTACTCTTCTCAAGAATACTGTCAGCCAATGTTTCTTCTTTGGTGTTTATACCACAGTGAGTATGAGGCCGTATCAGCCAGCACAAGCCTGATTCAAGGGACACGGGGAGCCTGATACCTGATACTACTGAGCAGATGCAACCTACATCTATTAAAGCACATACATTGTTCACAGTACCATCCAGCTGTCCAGGACCAGTAAGGATGGAAACTCCCCAACTAGACCAGATAGGTCACACAACCTCTATCACTTGCAAAGTTTAAATTATTTTCTTAAATAAGCAATGAGCTTTTTTTCAAAAAGAAAGTCAAGATTAACAGGAACTGATGGATGCACAGAACTTCTGAAAGTCTCCATCTCTTCTGCGAGCCAGAAAAATTAACATAACACCAGATTTTCAAACATTCTTATGATCACTTACAGGCTTTCACTAAGCAAAGCACTTTTTATGAGTTTAAAGTTAAGCATGTCTACATGTCTAAAGTTAAGCATGTCTAGTACGCC
>NW_009195813.1:69827-73089 GCF_000690835.1 Fulmarus glacialis | reverse complement strand
TTCAGGGGTGAAGTTCCAAAACACTGGGGATACCCACCATCCTAGGCATTTGCTCATGCTATCCCACTCACCCTGCCACTCATAATTATCCAGCCTCAGGGCAGATCTCTGGATGATATTCTTAAATTGCTTATTAACCTTGGACAAAACCAAAACAATATTCCCAAGAAATACCAATAGATGTATCTTAACTACCCGGGGATGTTCAAGGTACTGACAAGTTATATTAACGAAGGAGGAAACATCATAGAGGAAGGTAGTGAGGGTGCCATTCTCTATTTCCTCCATAAAAAACCTCTCAGAGGAAGAGGTATAATTGCTCATGGTCTCCATGAGGTGGTACCCGAACAGCTTCATTAGAAATCCCAAATACCAAATAACCCCCAATGCCAGTGTTTTAATAACAAATGTCCCAGGCAAAACATCACTAATCACTGCAGAGCACAGCAGACTACAAAACCCAACACCAGTCTTTAAAAGTTACATCAAAAACAAGAGCATGGTGCAGATCAGATAATATCGAGAACAGATGAATCAACATTGTGACTGGCAACTGCGAACAGATATAAATTCCTTAATACACTCTAGTTAATCTGTTGTTATCTCAACCCTTCGTGCCCCACATTGGGCACCAAAAAGCACTGTCGTGGTTTAACCCCAGCTAGCAACTAAACACCATGCAGCTGCTCACTCACCACCCCAGTCCAGTAGGATAGGGGAGAGAATTGGGAGGGCACAAGTGAAAAAACTCACGGGTTGAGATAAAAACAGTTTGATAATGGAAATAAAACAAAGTAGAACAGTAATAATAACAATGATAACAACAACAATAACAGAATATGCAAAGCAGGTGATGCACAATGCAACTGCTGACCAACCACATGTCGTGAACCGTGAGAGCGCACCCCTCTCCCCCTAGTTTTTATACTGAGCATGATGTCGCATGGTATAGAATACCCCATTGGCCAACTGGGTCAACCGCCCTGGCTAGGGCTCCCCCCCCACCTTTCCCCCTTCCCCTGCACTTGGCAGGGCATGGGAGGCCGAAAAGAGAAACAAAAAGTCCTCAGTGCAAGCACCACCCAGCAACAACCAAAGCATCAGTGGGCCATCAACGCTCTCCCATACCAACCCCAAAACACAGCCAAAACACGCCCCCCCCAGCTAAGTACGTGAAATAATTACTTACTTCACCTCTTCTCCCTTTAAAGAAATGGAACTGTCTGGAGGCTCTGTCAGACTGGAGTAACTTCAGAATTTACCTTTTTTCCATCCTGATGGAGGGTGGTAGCTAAGGAATGCCTTGTTTGATGAGTTCTCCGGGAAGAAAACTCTATGTCTCCTTTGAAAAAAAAGGAAAGTTTCTGGTAGAATGAACTAGAAGCACTCTTTAAAGACAATAAAATGACATTTCTTAGCAATACAGACACTTATCACTAAGTTCTGATGCTGTAAATACTTGTGGCTGCTCATAACTGCAACCCTGCAAGTAAAGCTGAGTTCAGACTCTAGAAGGACAAAGTTATACACGTGCATAAGCATTTCAAGTATAAAAAGGGTCATTCCAGGAATATGTGAAAGATCAAACATTCAGTGTTTCCGTTCTTTATAATTGTATTTGTTCTTCAATGGAGAGTTATCAATTTCTTTCTGCCATAGTCATCTCTACAAATGAGAAAGTTTGATATCTTTTTAAATACTGCAAATATACAAAATCTCTTAAGAAACAGAACAGTAGCACAGATGAGATGCTGAAGATACTGCAAGTCGGACAAGAACATTTTTGAAAGAGTCTGAAATACATTGCCATACCATGTACCAAATCAAAACACCCATCTGATAAGCAAAGAGACTGAATGAATTGTACTTGGAAGACTTTCTTTTCTTTAGCAGAGAGTTTCTCTATTTGTTTTTCCTTTCTGTCTAATTTAATGTAAATGTATCATGAATGACCTTTCTTTCTTCTTTTTTCCCCCCTGAAATGCTTTCTCTAAAATATAATATCAAAACATCTGGTTTACACTATAGCATTTTTAATGTTGACTTTCTTCTCTAGAGAGATATTTGTTATGTAATACAATCTTAACGTACTAACCAATTCTTTTCACATCAACACAACAACATAGTATCATTGGTGACATCCAACAGATTTGCCTTGGTAGTGGTGGGAGTGAGATGAAGCAATAACAAACTCAAAATGCAATTGTAAATATGCTATTTTAACTACTGTCCATTTTTTTTTTTCAATTACATTGAAATAACTAAGCATAATCTTTCCTCATAAAAAGGTTTCCCTTAGCTGGCCTACATGTCAATCTAGATATTTAGAATAGCATTCTCTTTTCTGCATGTAAGTAGGTTTTGGGAAAACAGCTGAATCTTTTGCAACTCTGGGAAGGTGGTGTTGTGGGAGGATAGAATAAAAAGAATTGCAGAGGAGTTAAATACTCATATTTACGAATGTTATC
Organism: Fulmarus glacialis; assembly: GCF_000690835.1. NCBI lineage: Eukaryota > Metazoa > Chordata > Aves > Procellariiformes > Procellariidae > Fulmarus > Fulmarus glacialis. The sequence goes on along the minus strand of NW_009195813.1, from coordinate 70,621 downwards.
TTTTGTGATTTTGAACATCTCTCCTCAATACTGTTAAGTCCAAATCCTGGAAACCAAACTTTCATTGCTTCTAACTCTAAAAAAAAAAAAAAAAAAAAAAAAAAATTACATTTGAGACTGTGGTTTTTTCTTCAAAGACACTCAATTGCCTTAGCCTTCCCAATTTGAAAAAAGTGACCTAGAGCCTGGGAGGAATACAATGGCTGACACCTTAGAACTGTCTTGGGGGCTGACCCTTGACATTGGGTTTGAAGTCCACAATGCTGAGTATTATCATCAGTCTCAACAAGTGCCAGGAACTTGTGTTAGATCTTACTTTTTCTAATATAAACATATAGCAGTAAGTACATATTGAAAACAAAACAATAAGAACAAGACTCTTACCAAACCAAAATACCACACTGAATGCATTATTTTGTCATGGCAAGAGAACGAGAGGGAGAATGACCCTCACAGACAGTACTGAGCTCAGTGCCCTGGAATGCACCTCCTGGAAAGTGATAAAGTACTATAATATTAAAACACATGTGAAAGAAAGTGATTTCACTGAGGTTTTCATTGGAGCAATCATTTGGTTGATCAGTACCTTAGGTGGTACAACTGAAACAAGCTACTAAACTTTACAGGGCATTGAGCTCATTCTAAGAAATTTATTTTGTTCCTGAAAAATATTCTGGTATCTTCTGCTTTCAGCAATGAAACATGTACTGATAAACAAATTGTAATATCAGATTTTGCACAATATCTATCATGTTTTTGCAAACTGTCCAGATCAGTTATGCATACTATCTCAA
>NW_009195813.1:32914-69792 GCF_000690835.1 Fulmarus glacialis | reverse complement strand
CAGCAGGATCATAAACATTGATAAATATTTATATAGTACTACTTATTTTGAAGAAAATGTTATAGGAAATTGCTTGGACAAACTTCTCTTTTTTCTTTGGCCCAACAAAAAGTAATTTAAGCTCTGTGTCTTAAATGTTACTAGCATTTTTCTTTTTGCCCCTGCCCTTTCCTTCCTTCCTTCCTTCCTTCCTTCCTTCCTCTTTCTTTCTTTTCATCTTTCCTTTTCTTTCTTTCTTTTCTTCTTTCCTTTTCTTTCTTTCTTTCTTCCTTCATTGCTTTCTTCCTTTCTTTCTTTCCTTCTTTCTTTCTTTCTTTCTTCCTTTCTTTCTTTCTCTTTCTTTCTCTTTCCTTCTCTTTCTTTCTTTCTTTTCCTTCCTTCATTCCGTCCTTCCTTCCATCCTTTCTTGCTCTTGCTCTTGCTCTTTTTTCTTGATTTTTAAAACTTCAGAGCAACCATTATGTTTCATACTAAAAGTACCAAAACCACTAAGAAAGGTCTTTTTAATAGAAATTTCCTTCTCTACCAACTTCTGCTGTGAAGCCTGTAAAGTTATTTAAACCAGTAAGTTGTTCCCAGTTCTTTAGAGAAAATGTTGAAGTGGCTTCTGGTAATCAGAGTCTTTTGAAGAGTTTGAAATTTCAGTCTTTTCTTACCCGACCGGAACAGAATACACTTTTATTAGGACTGTCAGAGCCCTGGTCCCATTATATGACCTATTAGTGTGACCCAATGACCTTCATGTACAGCCTTATTAAACTTGAAAAGTCTCTGTATTTGAGTTCCAGGGAGTTCTAGTAAACGTGTTGAAGTCTGAGGGTCAAACTCTGTATTCCTTCCTAACAACAGCTAGGAGAATTATACCATCATGCTTGGCTCTGCTTATCTTGGGATAGAGGAGATAACTGCAATATACAACTAACTTGTACATGGTATCAAGAAAGAAGATAGAGCAGAAAATTCACAAATATTTTGAAAGAAAGAAGGAGTAGCTAGAAGAAGAGTTTTAGAACAGCAAAATAAGATGATTGGGATGAAAAGTTAATATATTCCTTCTTACAGAATACAACATTTAAAACAATTCAATCAGGGGATCAATAGAATGCATATTTGTCATGTTGAGTTATTTTATTTCAGTAATGTCAAAGAATTAGATAATGAAGTGAGAAAGCTTAAATTATTTAGTTCAGCTGTTTCCCATTGACACTTTTCCCTTCCAGCACTTTGATTTCAATGAAACTGCATTTTCATAGAAAATGTACTGTTCCTCTCACCTTACTTTGTTCTAAAATAGCCCAGATTTGTAGCCTTCCAGGTCATGCTGTGTAGTCTTTTTTTCCCTTGGGTGTTTGAAAATGAGTTGGAACTGAAAGTATAAGAAGTTACTGGAAGAAGGAATTTGATCTATTAAATTGCCTGTGTTATCAGCAGTGGTGGTTATACTGAAATTGCATTTCTATACTTAAGGCTTTATTTGTGATATGTTTTTAACTTAAATCTAGTGTGCACAGTCATAGGAATTATGAATCCTTTCCAGTATTTGTATAACTATAATGTCTATAACATCTAAACAAACAGATAACACTTGTTTGTTGCCATCACATCCCATCTGCTGGATCTGTGTTGCACCGTCTCAAAAAACAGGGGTCAAGTGCTGAATTTCTGCAGCATTATCTAACCCCAAAGCCGTGGATAAGTGGAACTTACAGCCTGACACTTGGGCTGGCAGAAATGCAGTTATTTTACCATGAGCCACAATTTCCTATGATACTCTCTAACTCATTAAGCCAGCTTGTCGTTAATTGTTAGGAAAGGCCCGGGGTACTTCGTAGCAGTAATGATGCCAAACTAGATGCAAAACTGGAGCTCGGTCTCGCTAGTAGTACCACGTTTCAAAGGTAAAGGCTACATAGAGAGAATTCTTCTCTAGGAAACAGTTAGATAGACCTAAGCATGATGAAATGAAAGTAGAAAAGCTGTGCATGTGGTGGCAGCATGCTTCACACATTAAAAGTTGTTGTGCCTGTGGAGTGCCAGCTGCTGCTGAGCCAGGACACCTCTCTGTCTTCTCATATTGTGGCCTGTGGCTCACAAACCACAAGGAAGCCTCGTGCTCTTTACATGACAACCCAGAAGTGTGAAACAATCTATATTTCTGCCAAAACACTCTGTGTTAAACCTATTGGCCAGGCTTAAAAAAATCATAAAAACTGTAAGTAATATCTCTTAGGAAGTACCAGAATTTGAAGCTTTGCTAGAGCTTTCCAACTGCTAAGAGCATCATTATTCATAAATCATTTGAAGTGCTTAAAGTGAAAGTCAAAAAGATGAAAGCTCATTATAGAAAATGAACAGCCATTTTCCACTGTTTGTGCAGCAGAACCTTGATATCTGTTTACATACCATAATATCTAATATTAATATCACTGTGGTAAAATAAATCACTCCCCACACTTTTACATTTTTAATTACATTTTACTGCACTTGTTCTTCTGTTTACTGTTAGCCAATGAAATATTTATTGTATCTTACATATAGGATGGGGTTTCAGTATTTTAATCAGATTTTCCACATAATCTTCCCCCCCACCTTCCTTTACTGTCTTTTTTACGACCCTAAACACCACAGGATGTTGTTTTGTAGAAAATCTCATTATTTTTTAATGCATGGCTATTTATTAATGTATTGTGTATATAACACACTATGCATTTCTTTGCATTGATGAATACATTTACCTCCACTTGAGAATAAGAATTCCCTTAAGGGCCAATCTCACATTTCTGTGGCTATGCTGCCAAAAGACTATGCTTGTGATGTTTTCCTGTTTTTTTGTGATTTGGTGTTTTTTTTGTTTGTTTTTTTGTTTTTTAAGAGGCACAATAGGGTCTATTCTGATTTGCTGAGAAGGTCTTTCTACCAGTGAATATAAATCATTATTCATTTTCTGCATGTCCTGTGACAGAGACTACGGAACAAGGTACCCATATCTTAGCTGTGTTTTAATAAAGATGCTCTGAACTGTTCTTTCTTACTGTGAAAGAAGTAAATTGCTCTCACATCATTGTGTTGCTAATGTTGGTATTTTGCAGTAGTTAGTAGGCACCTTTTTGGGATAACAACTAACAAAATTTTAAAGTAAAAAGTTTGTTTTAACTTCATGCCTTAAGAATATAAGGCCTTAAAAAAATCCGACCAAAACGAACGTGAAGTCATCATATGATTTCATCATATGAGAACTGGGTGGAAGACATCAGTTTGTGGGAATACAATGCGTTTAGTAATTTTCTGCATTTAAGATAACATGCATTGGGTACAGTTATTGACGAGCTTTTTTGTACCTCAGTGACTTTAATTAGAATTGAGAAAATTAACCTTGATGGTTTATTTGCATATTTGGACTTGGTTTTTTTTCCTCTTATTTCATTCTTCATTTGTGATAAAACATGAGCCAACTTTAATTTAACTGTATATTATTTACCAAATTTCTGCAGACAATTCCTACTTCTTTTAATTATCAGAGAGTAGTTTGTTGTCTATATTTAATAGCTGAAATTCAGCTCTCTTAAGAGTCATCTGCAGCAACTTTTCACCCCAAGTGAGTCAACAATAGATAGCCCTGCTTCTCGTGGAATCTTCGAACAGTACCTAGTGAATCATCAAGTCTTCAACAGTCGCTGTATACTATGCAGGAATTCTTACTTAGGTCTAAAGAAAGATAGTAGTTTTAGAGGCTTTTTGTTTCCATAACTGAACAGAGTCTTTAAGTTTCGGGGCATAAATCTACAGTGTAAATGAAGAATAACATTTTCCCCTTGCTACATGTAGAACTCCCATAATCACATGGTGGGATAATATAGCACGAAGTCTGTTCTGTTATTCTGAGGTAGCTATGAAGGGTGAGGAAAATGGTTCCCCTATTACTGTTTAAAAACCAAGCCAATGCACATGTGTACATAATTTTTTAATCATCTAATGCACTCAGATGTTTCCAAACTAGATTTATCCAAGACCTTATTATGTTCTGGATCTCTGTAACTGCTCTGCATGTAGCCTTTATGGTCTATTGGGTAAATAATACACATTTTTTAAATACATACTTATACTTAAATACAAGAGAAATCCTAATGTTTCCAAAGGAGTGGTTATGCTGAGTAAATAACATGCAAATTTAAAATTGTCCTCTTACAAATTTATGCATACTGTATCATACATTTGTGTTTGAGGGAGAGAGTAACGAAAAGCTGCTCTGTTCCTGATGCATTCCTATATTTTTCAGATGCTTTTTCAGATGATTTAGCTACTAAAACCATCCTCTTTAGTTCTAGATATATTTATATATTCCAGCAAAGTTAATATTGTGAATGAAAGAAGTACATAGAAAGTTAGTTTGTGACTTAAACCTATACTTAATTCAATTTTTCAAAGCCTTGCAGTTTAAGAAATGTATAACATCACCTTCTCATGCAAAGGTATAATAACGAGTCCAGTATTTTACTGTGGTTCTCTCAACAGTTTATGCACCCCAGGGAATTTTTGGGTGGGTAGACTTCATTTATATTGGCTCATACTGGAAAGCCTTGGTAACTGCCATTTTACAAAAGTAGATGGGGTAGCATTTACACTAATATTTTCTGTTCCTTTGTAAATATCAGGGAATTGTTGTCATCAGCTTAAAGAGGCCAAAAAAGACCTTTTGCATATATGTGACTTTGATATCTTCTCTGCATTCTGCAGGACTGGCTCATTATGGTAAGGCCATTAATGACTTACCTAAACAGTGTTGCAATCCTTCAGCGCATGTGCCCCATTCCTGACTTTATCATCAGAACATTTTCTCAATTCCTATTCAATATATTTCTTCCCTACTGTCAGTCCTTTGGCTCTTATTTGAGTAATCTGTTTCCTTTGTTCATAATACTATCTCATTGTCATTTAAGGCCTGTTATCCTCTGCCTCTTGAATTTTCCCTTTTCTAACTAAGACTCATCAAATTCCTCCAGCACTGGCAGCAGCAAACTCTTCAATAGCATTTTGTCTTTGAAGAGAAACAGGGTTGGTAAGGATGTGGGCTGAGCAAAACCAAAACCTTTTATATGAATGTATAGGCAATAATCAACCAACAGAGGAATGGTAGCATCCCACCAGCCTACAATGATTTTGTAACTCTGGTTTAGTTTCCCCCTTGTAGGCTCTTCTCTCTTGAAACCTGTGCCAGGAGAACTGCTGAATGCAACACACAGGCATCACAGATCCATGAGGCTGCTCCTTTTTTTCCTTTCCCTTTTTATAAAATAAGAATAATTTTGTTGTTTACAATTTATAAGCATGGTGTTATTTTCCATTTGTTATCAGGAAGTTTCCCTCTAAGCCAGTATTTATTGTGGCTAATAACTGATTTATTGGAGCTTCTCTGGGCTAGGCATTTTATCAGGATGATTAACTAACAATTGAGAAATTACACACTGGTAACATCCAGCTTGTTAAGGATTTGTAAAGATTATTGTTGAGTAAATAAACATTAACAGCAACCATGTCAATGTCTCCAAAATAATATTTGGGGAAAGTTTATCTGGGATACAAATGCATTGTGACATAACTATGTTATTGGGAAGAACAGTATTGCTTAGAATATGACCCAAAAATTATTTTTATATGATTCAAGGCACTAAGCAGCAACAGACAGAAGCACAGAACTGAGGAAGATGGGCACCTATGAGAGTTTTCAAAATGAAGAATCTGGAACCAACATTCCTCTCCCTGTCAATAGCATGAATATTTCAGGAAATAAAACTTGTGCATGTGTTTCTGTGTTTAAATTTCTAACTTTTACAGATTATCTTTTAATTATATGCTTAGTCTGATTTCACAATTATTCTGCATGAACATTTCCTATTGAGTTCAATCAGAGTGTAGATGATGGGTCAATAACAGGATAGGGATTATTAGTCACTATTACACATACACGCAGACACATTTGCCCATGCAAATAATTGGATATATCGAAATAACTAGTGAGGTTGAAAATTATTGCCATTTGTTTAGTCTGAATGTCATGGCATTAATGTGCATCGTTCCAAACAATATGTGAATTGTGCCAAACCAGGAACAAAACCTTGCTCCAAGACAAATTGAAAGGCATGAGCAGGTAACTATACAGTACACTACAGAACAAAACAGCATGTTGTCTTCACCGTGGCAGTGCCTCAAGAATGAATATGTTCTCAGAAATTTTTCAAGGAGGAGAGAAAGAGAACTTTGCGTACCTTAACTGAAAACCTGGTGCATATTTTCATGACATTAATAATAACAGTAAAATAAGAGACCTTCAAGGAAAGTATCACGGTTGTGGATGCAAGTTAGACAGAATGAAAACATTTCCTCCGTGATGCTAGATCATCCATTCCCCAAGGCAATCTCACAAAATGATAACAAACAGTGATTACAGCATAGTCTTTAAACTGGGAGGTGGATCTGAGATAGCTAAGTAGATATAGCAAAAATATTGACATTTCATAGGTTGAGTGGTATCTAAATTTCTGCTTCTCAATGCGTCTAGAGCACAGTAAGACTTGACCTGGGCCTAGATATTGAATCCCTGTTTAATTACACAAAAAATCACAATCTAAGCAAAGAATACTTTAGACAGATATAGAAAGTGCAATTAATTACCTGAGGCCCTATAATCCAGAAGTCTCCACTGGATTTGACTAGATTTCCATCTTGGCAACGCACTAATGTCACACATGAGCTCATGAACCCAGACTATATTCATAAGTAGGAAAGAGACAAGTTGGTTTAGGCATGATTAGTTTCATCTATATGAAACACTGAGTTGAAGATGAAATAAAATACTCTGCAGAGGAGCCTATTTTTCTCCATTGTTGATAAAAGGAGTCTAGAAGACTAAAATGTCTGAAGGTATCTACACTGCCCAAGTCTATGTTTATGTCTATGTTTGGTCAGCTAAATCCAGTCCTGAGCATCTTTTCTCATGGTCCAGCTGACTTGTTGAGACATTATTATTTCATCTAATTCACTCAGTTTTATGCAATTTTTCCTCTCAAAGAGCTGCTTGCTCTGATTTCCCAGTGACAAAACTGGCACAGCTGGGGCAGGAGGAGTTGCCATGTGATCCTGGAAGATTAGAACCTCCTACAGCATCTTCCTGAATCCTGACATAGTTTCCTTCTATTCACCTAATATTGTTGACATGCCAACACTAGCCCAAATTCTGCATAAACGCCTTATTTGCTAGCCCCATCTTGCTTATGAAGCCTGATCTGGTGGGCATATTCAAAGCAGTTTTTCCTAGGAATGAAATAAAGGATTTGCTTGAGAAAATGAAGCTCTGGATTCTGGTTTCTGCTCCCATTAATTTTTGTCTCTTTGTTATTCATTACTCATAAGTGCAGAAAGTTGAATGTAGAGGTGGAAGAAACTGGGCTATAATGTCACTTTTTGCACTCAGTTGGCTCAGTGATGATTATTCTACACAAAATAGAAGTTTCAGTAGGACATATGGAGAAGCTCCACCTTTGATTACTTTTACTAGTATTTAATACTTTAACAGTCTCTGGCTACAACCTTTCTGTGGGACATGTGGGCTCAAATCCCCTGAGACAGATGAGGAAACTGAATGCAGATCTCTTACATCCTGTATGAGAACTCTAAGCATGGGCTGGTAGATAATCTCAGCTACTCTGCTTTCATATCTGAAAGGGCTGATGTAGGCACTAGATTTTAGAAAAAAAATTTTTGGCAGGAGCATTGATGTGCATGAGTAACTGAGGACTTCCTATCACTGGTTTAGGTAGCGTACTCCTTTTTTTAGAATATATGGGGATCCAGTGTACATGTTCTGGGACTTTAGATTCTGCTATGGACCAAAGTGACAAAAATTTAGGGAACTGGACATGCAGTATCTACATTTCTGTAGCTTTGAAATCTCAGAAACATTCTTTTCTGTGCCTTTTAAGATTGAAAGTTGGCCATAGTGGGTCCTGCACTCATAGCCTCCAGACTTACCATAAGTTCTGTGAACCTGGGAATGAAAATATTGTCATTCACAAGCTTCAGTTAGTTCAAAAGCTGCATAATCCCTTCCGCTCTACCTTCCTGCCTTCCTGCCTTCTACCCCGCTTGCCTTTCTTCCTTGCCTCCTTTATTACTTTTAACTTTATTTCCAGTGGGGAAGCAGGATATTTCAGAAAAAAACCAGATTTTATTTACAGTGTCCTCAAGGAACCAGTGTGTTAAAGTAAATGTCTCATTATTGTAACTCAGGAGATTTCCCAACAGTTATGGTGCATTTAAACAACATGAGTATCACCCATATTGAGGAAATACAGGGTTTTTTTTACTATTGGCCTTCATTGATAGCATATTTGAGGTATTATCACAAAACCATATCAAAATTACTGTGTCCTTTTCTGAACTCAAATTGCATGTGGTACCACATGTTAGTGAGGGTCACGGTCCCACCGCAGTCAAGGCAAGAATTCTGATCCCATGAAGTGCACTCATGCGAATCCCCCCCCAAAAAAGAAAGTGTGGTTTTTTTAATTAATTATCTTTTAAAATAATTTTAGAGTACAATAAAATAAAATAAACATTCCATGTAAAAGAGACAGTTCCATTGTCTAATACATATTGTACATATTGAAAAAAAAGAACACCACACATGTCTAATACATCATCTGTACCATCAAAGGTTCATGAAAGGAAGACAGAGCAGCTGCCTGTTCCACCAGCTTTCATTTCTTTGTGTTCAGGGTATCCATATAAGAAATGTTTTGGACGTATGACAGGTTTGGAATATTTAAGTTTTGTTTTAGGAAGAACAGTAGTTACTAGATTTTAGTGATATTTATTTTTGGAGTGTTTATTAACTTTTGCAATAGTGAAATTGTATTTAAGGAAAAGAACAAACTTCTTTTCTGTTATTTTCCATGATAATAAATCCCTTAGGATTTTAATCTCAAACTTTTCATGCTTTCTTTCAGTGTCTCTCTGGAACCACTTAGAACCTGATCCAAAGCTCTTCTGAAGTTTATTTTTCTAAAAAGTTCAATGCAAAAAGATATTTTTTTTGCACACGTAATTTCCTTTTAAAATCCAGAGGAATTAAAATGCATATTATTATATAGAGGTGGACAGAAAAATGAGAATCAGAAGAAAAAAGTACAGTAATTTTAATTCACCAGTGGTATACATTGATAGCTGTAGTCTTCTGACTGGTAATTAGAAAAGATTATGGACTGTCCTTCAAGTGTCTTAACCTGATTTTCAGGTGGATAATTAGAGACAAATTTATTTCTGAATATCAATTCTCACCTCCAAAGTTCAAATTGCAGCCCTTGATTTTGAAATGTGAAGTAATTTTAAAAATCAAGTTTTGCATGTATGAAATGCGAGATGTCCAAATTCCTTCCACAGACTGAGAGAAAAGTAGTTAGCCCACTCCTCCAGTTAGTGAAAGGATCATAATTTCTCACTCAAAAGGGGAGGATTTTATGTTAGCCACTCAAGCTATGCCAAAATACTGGGTTATACCAAACACAAAATATTAACTATTACTAAATAAGCAGTGAATGTGTATGACACACTGTAAGGCATGATATGAAGACACTTTGAAGTGCTCTGTGTACAAAATAGAAAACAGAGAAGGTTTCAGTTGTCAGGCAGAGTGTAGGGTAGGCACATGCCCACCTATTCATGATCCGCCATTTTGGGTGGCATTATCCACCTAAAGAGGTACCATGTGACATGTAATCTGACTGAAAAGCAATACCTCTTATAGCACACCATCCCTATTTCACTGAACCTGCGACGATGTTACAAAAAGACCAATTAGTTCAAGAGCAGTTTGTAAATATTTTCACTTCTGCTAAACACTCAAATCCTAAATTGGTGTTATATCCATTGGTTCTGAGATATTGCTGCCTGTGGTTGGAAGTGTTTATGCTCCCATATGATAACTTTCAAGCATGCCTTAGAGACCCTTCATCAGTCCTAAACACACTGACATCTAACTAACACACTATTTGACACACTGTACAATTACTTTTTGTGTCTCTAATGATGCATAAGGACCTACAAATATATTGCTGTTTGAACCTAGTGCATGGAAAAACTACTGTGACGTACTGCATTTTGGCTTTATTGCATTGCTCCATGTGTTATTTCATGTCCTGAAATAGGGAATGTATTCCTACTCAAAGTTTGAAGTAAGAAATGTAAAGTGCTTTGTTATCAATGATATATGCTAAAATAACAGGTGGGGAGATGTGAGGAAATTTTATCCTCATTATCTTTATGATGTAAATGATTCTCCTGACAAAAACTCTTCATTTGATGCAAAATTAAAAATGCATAACCTGTGAAACCTGTAAAGATTTTACAGGAGGAAAAAAACCACAAAACACTGAAGAGTATTTTGTTATGTACATTCAAGCTTGTTTGTGCAGTTCTAGACAAACAGTATAAAAAAAAATCCTTTATAAAAATTCTTTGACCCTGCTTTTTGCCATCTGAGTGGTCATGGTTGATTGGAAAATCAATGAAGTGCTGTGAGAATTGCACCTCACTGTTGCAGAAAAGCCACACAAAAATCCAACTTTTCACATGAGATGAAGATTGCCTTTGGTTCATTTACTCTCTTAAGACACATTAAAATCAAATCTATCACCCCACTTGGCCATCTGTCAATTCTCACTACACAGTAAACGAGTAGACTTTGTTCCTTGATCACCAGAATTGGAGGATGTTTTGTTGTTGTAATAAATGGTTGTAGGCCTCAGAGACAGAAATAAATCAATGCAATTTATAAAGTTGGGGTGAAAATGTTAGATGCAGTTTTCTAAACTACAGAGAATTATGTATGGATGACTTGCAATAAATAAAGCACAGCTTTAGCAGCTTACAAAAAAAAAAAAATGAAGATGAAAGAAGTTAATGTGTAGTCCTTTATTGTGGAACCTTTTAAAACGTAGAATAAATACAAGAGTAAGTTGCACATCAAAGGTGCAACTATCTATACATTTCATTTTAAATGGTCAGGCAATGAATAAGAGAGTTCATTTCCTTCTCCTCTTAACCAAAACTTAGGTTTCCAAGTACAAAATGCACTAACAACCAAAAGCACATTGCCTACTGCTTGCTCAATAATTTTTCTGCTATTTATCTCCAGAAGAATTATTTTCTAGAACAGAGTATGAATTTCACTAGAAATTTAAATTTTGAGGAGTAGCTTAGGTTGAACTGAAGAGGAGTGCTTCTGGAAATGAGCAGTTGTGTTGGGCTGGTGCTCCAAGCATCCAGGTGCTCCCCTCATTAAAAGCCTGGTCTTGAGCCATACCATCACTTGCACGCTCTTCTTTGCTGGTTGGCAGTAGTCTTGTAAAACTGAACTATCTTGTAGGTAATTAGCTCCAAAACAAAATGTATGAAAATACAGAGACTAAACATCTGACAACAGCCATTAACGAAGCCATCAGTTCCACATCCCAGCAGACTACATTAGTACAACAAAGTCATTTTCAGAAGAATAGACCATCAGTTCCCAAATTGTGGTCTGTAACCACAAATGGTCTTCAGTGGCTTGCAGAACAATACCACCTTTGTATAGTTTTGAATTAAAAGTATGATGGCAAGCATGCATAGTTCAAAGAGTTTGAGAATCACTGAAATAAACCATCAAAGTCCCAGGTTCAAAACTAACTGCTGCAATAGCAGATGCAGATTTTTTTCTTTAATCTGTGAATTTGCAGTAAAAATTTAAAAGTACAAATATTTAGTAATACGTGTGAATAAGTACTTCCATGTAATTACTTTTTTCTTTTTCTTTTTTTTTTTTTTTTTTTTAAATGTAAATGGAGGTTTAGGAATTGTATTGGAAGGAATAATCAGTTTTGCAAATATGGTTCTAAGTGAACTAATTTCAACAGTACAGATTTTTGAATGTTGCTAACTATACAGATACTGCTGAATCCAATGGCTTCTTATGCTAGAAGCTAATGATCTTATATTGCATATACTTCCCTTATAAAATGATACAGGTGCAAGTACTGACTCAAGATACTTTCTGCAGAAGTCACAGGGATTGAAGTGTAATATAGAAGTATATTAGTTCCAGCTTTAGAACTAATTAACGTGCTTGCTCCAATCTAGCTGAGATAACCAGAATTCAGCAGATGCAGCTTTTCAAAGTATTTAACCCTTCTTGGAAAGATTTTACACATAATAGCAAGTTCCAGGTGGTCATATTGTGGCTACCCTGCCTACCAATATGCAAGCTAGCAAGTTAAAATCAAGCTATGACTTAAGTGTAAGTCTATACTACCCAGTTAATCCAAATTAAATGGGATTTTCAGTCCAGACCCATTTTACATACACAGAGGAACTGCTATAGGTGTTTAGAGTTGTTTTAAGCATGCTTTTATTCTCACATGGCTGAACTACATTCTAATCCTGACTGTGATGATCCTCACAGTAAAAAAATACTCATGTGCTGATAGTCTCCCAAAGGTTTTTCTGTGTTTCTCATGGTAGGGGAACAGCTTTGCAGCAGTGAATTTATTGATTAGAAATTCTTTAGCATCTCTGTGTAAGGAGCTGAGAACCATGTCCCCAGACATACATGAGTAAATGCAAGAAGGAGTGCACAGCAATGCAGATTGAACTCCTGTGGAGGCAATGTTCCTTAGAAAAGGTGCTGATTACTTGGACTAGCCAGGTGGTCTGTAACTAGCTTTCAGTGTGAGATTTAAAAATGAAAGGCAGCACTAGCCCTTGGTGAAAACCATTTTGAACGTCATTATACCACCCTACTATTCAATACGTCTGCATGTGGTAGAAAAGAGTCCTTGTAACGAAGAAGCAGAAATGTGACATCAAAGCTAAAAAGCAATAGCACGGAGCTTGTTTGGGAATGATGAACCTTGTACTGTTTGCCAGCCTGCCATCATATTACTTAAACTGTTTCTTTTATTCTTTGGAGATATAGTGTTTTCCTTTTTGAAAAAAAAGGTTGACCAACATTCTTCAAGAAATAGCTTTTGTTCAGAGTGCTCACAGCGTTTTATTGACAGGAGTTCTGTCAAAAGCAAGACCGATAAAAAAATAATAAAGCACTGACTTTATTTTATAAAACTAACAGCTATTTTTCTTCTCGCACTTGGGCTCAGATTTTTAACACGATCAGTCTTCCCATTAGTCTAGCACAGAGGTGGCTATTTTTTCTATTGCTGCTCTGTCTGCTAGAATAGGGCAGGGCAGAAGCTGTGACCTTATCACTGAACCTACTTTCGCTGTCTATCCAAACTTGGTAAAGCTTTCATTCTTTGGAGATTTTTATCTTTATTTTTTGGTGCAACAAGGGCAGCTGGGAGTGGTAAAAAGGAATTACTCTACAAAGGACTCCCCTCCATTTACTTATAGACCTCCTTTTTTCTTTGCAATGAAGCCCCATTACACCACCAGAACAGTTGCGAATGAGAGTCCCTGTTTACCCCCAACATTTCCCTTAAGTCTTTATTTTGTTGCTGATTTCTTTTTCTATTGGTTCTACTTTCTGCACAGAGTCTGAAAATCGTTGTTTCACAAGCCAAGAGAATCTGTATCGTGGCACAACCTACTTGGATCCCTGGGAGAAAGCAATGAGTTGCTCATGAGAACTTATTTTTAATGGTGGTAATGTCACGAAAGAACCAGGCATTACATTTATCACTGCCATCCCCTGATGGTACTCCAGGAAAACAAGGAAAGAAGCAGAAAATCGAAGTAGTCTAAGTAACCCAGAAAGCCACAGAGGGATCCTTTCTGCTGAAAACTGTTGTCTAGCTGAAAATGACGGGATGTTTTTCAGGGCAGCATTAAAAAACTTAAACTGAAAGCTTAACAAAGCAGCCAGCATTATGTGCAATAAGGAACTCAAGTGAGAAGCCAAAACATTCAGTTTTGTATTTCATGGTGGGACACTCCAGTTGCTTCAGTACTTGTATTAACTTATTCCTGTGGTTACAACCACACACACATGAAGGAGTACATTCCACTGTGAAAAGCTAGCAAGAGTACAAATGAATTAAAAATATCAAAAGGACTAAATAGCTACATGGCTTGCAGTAGCCAACCTGGGTATATGTGCATTAAATAACACTTTTATTTAAGCATCAGGCAACTCATGTACATGAGCATATGGGCTTTTAAAATGGGTCTTCATGGGCAAACAACTGATTGCCTTGAAAGACGACAAACATTCAGAGCAAAGTGAGATGGTGAAGTGGAAGCAGAACAGAAAAGCTTTGATGGCTAGTGCAAACACCATCTAACCTGAACAGATTCATTCACTGGTACAGGCTCACATGCCCTCACTTATTCTCAGAGGTTTCACCAATCACTCTCATTCATCCAGAAAGACTACTGGAGGCCACACAGATACCATATAAATTCTTAGACCTATATAAACTGACTTACAGAGTCTTTTTGCCCATTGATCTCGGTACAGGGAATTCACCTACTACTATTTTAAATGATTCTTCTAGCTCATGAGAATGGCAATTGGAGGAGAAAGTAAAGGAGGTGTGCTGTAGTTTTTCCTTTTGTCGGAGTACATGGTAACTTCTTTTCTTTGTGTATGCTATAACACACACAGGCACATTGCAACGCTCATAAAAGCAGGAACCAGGATAAACGTAACAGTACCTCTTCTACAAATCAACTTGCTCAGATTTCCTTAGCAACTTTTGCAACATATATATTTTTTGCTTTCCTTTTACATATTGGAGAGGGAAAGCAACGTTAAAGTGCCATTTTTATCATCAGCAGCATATTCCACACAAAATGGGTGGATCCCAGCTGAATACTAACACATCATTAGATTTACTTTTCTATGTGTCACGGACATGCTATTTCAGACTTACGTTTCTGTGCCGCTTCCTCAGCTGGTGTCAAAATCTCCACAAATTAGCTATGTCTATGTATGCATACAATACGGTTAGAAAATTCTCAGTGTTATATATTGGGTTCAATAACACAGCGGTAGATTTCTCCACTGAAATCTGTTTGAAAATGAATTGCTTTAACTTGGGCAGAAAATTTCCTTGAGGTGAATGGCTAAGGCTAATCACCAAGTTATTAACAGGACAAGAGGCAGCTTTAGAGGGATTATTTGTAGTAATTGTGTCACAGAACAACATCGAGTTGGTACATTGGTGTGCAATTTCCCATAATACTCTGATAACAGTGATGTCGGCAAGGTACTTATTCAGTAAGGTACAGATGGGCTTCATCCAGAACCCAAGCATTAAAATCAGCACTAAATGCTGAGTCGTTCTTCCCAGTGGAATCTGGCAACTAGTAACTACTTTAGTTTGAAGCAATTTCTTTATAAAGAAACCTAAAAATAATATGAAACAACAACATTAAGTATTAGCTATGATTATAGTAATATAATTAGCTAAGATCACTTCATGTTGAAGTCACCAATGGAGGACTGACATCGTGAAAAAAGGAAGCGTCTGTTATAAATTCTCATTTTAAAATCAGAGTCATATGATGGAGATGGGAAGTAAAAAGGAACTGTGGTGACTACTGAAAGCAGTTTGGTGTTTCAATAATATGTCATTACATATAATAAAGTTTAGAGCACTATGAGAGACTGGTACAGAAAAAGTTGTCATAAAATTGCTATTTTCCACTTGACACAACGACTTGGTGTGTTGGTTTTGGCTGGGATAGAGTTAATTTTCCTCACAGTAGCTAGTATGGGGCTATGTTTTGGATTTGTGCTGGAAACAGTGTTGATAACACAGGGATGTTTTCGTTACTGCTGAGCAGTGCTTGCACAGAGTCAAGGCCTCTTCTGCTCCTCACCCCGCCCCACCAGCGAGGAGGCTGGGGGTGCACAAGAAGCTGGGAGGGGACACAGCCGGGACAGCTGACCCCAACTGACCAAAGGGATATTCCATACCATATGACGTCATGCTCAGCATATAAAGCTGGGGGAAGAAGAAGGAAGGGGGGACGTTTGGAGTGATGGCGTTTGTCTTCCCAAGTAACGGTTACGCGTGATGGAGCCCTGCTTTCCTGGAGATGGCTGAACACCTGCCTGCCGATGGGAAGTAGGGAATGAATTCCTTGTTTTGCTTTGCTTGTGTGTGCGACTTTTGCTTTGCCTATTAAACCGTCTTTATCTCAACCCACGGGTTTTCTCACTTTTTTCCTTCTTTTCTTTTCTTTTTTCTTATCCCACCGGGGGGGAGTGAGCGAGCGGCTGTGTGGGGCTTAGTTGCCGGCTGGGGTTAAACCACGACACTTGATTACCTATTGAGCATGTAATGCAAGGATGGCTTTCCAGAAGAAATACTTTTTCCTCATCTAGCCAAAAGTTTGGGTTAGCTGCTGGGATTACTAGAT
Source organism: Fulmarus glacialis (assembly GCF_000690835.1). NCBI lineage: Eukaryota > Metazoa > Chordata > Aves > Procellariiformes > Procellariidae > Fulmarus > Fulmarus glacialis. Next base: position 53,379 of record NW_009195813.1, on the reverse strand, counting down.
GGTTGGAGTGATAAACAAAAATAAGTGAAGTGTTCACAGTACTCATTTCTGGGTTTATGAAGTCATTTTATATCTTTATGCCTTAGTTTTCCTCCATGTGTAATGGAGTAATATAGTCACATCTGCCTTTTTCCAAACATATTAAACCAATTCTTATATTTTCGAGCACTGTTGCCCAGCCTTTCACAGTCTAAAATCCTCTGGAAATTTCCTTTAAAGCAGCAAATACAAAATAAGGTCTACTTACTGGCTGAATGTCTAAGTAGCATGGTTATTTGACACTTCGCAACTATTAGTAGTCATACAGGAAGAGGACAACAGAGTTTTTGAAAAAGTGTAATTGAGCTCTAGGTGTTGCAAATCTGTGCTGAGCATCAGAACCCAAAACCAAGCATGGAACAACTCAACGCAATTAGAAATCATGTCACAGACATGATGTGAACATAGCACAGACTGTCTAACTTTCTACATGACAACTTTTAACTGAATATGTAAGTAGCTGTAGCTTGTCTGACTCTTAAGGTAACTTGAGAACATATAATGTTGTTAGTACTTGTCTAGAGGATAATATTATTTTTCAGTCTTACCAGATCTGAACTAATACCTTTATCTATATCCAATGAGAAATTTTGCCTTTTTACTGAAAATTAAAAATGGACAAAATTTAGCTTTTTGAGCTTCCAATTTTTTTAGTTGTATTAATTTTTCCATTTTTTCATCACTAAAAGCGAGTGAGGAAAAAGCATCTTCTAACCACTGCAACATAAATTTTAATTAACAATAGGATTGACAGCTAACATGGGCCTGTTATAGTTCTGTGGAAGGGACAAACCTTGAACTTCTGAAGGAAATTTTCTTTATTTTTTTCATCCACTTTCCTGTAACTTTTGTTGGGTTATGGGTGTGTCTTCCTAACTCTTCTTACTTTTATTATTGCATCTGGCATTCAATCCTTTTGTAGGACTACAAGAAGGATCTCTGTCTGGAATTTCCTAGATGGCTTAATTACAGGCACATGTAAATGGCAGGGGAGACATGAACTCACTCTCAGGTGGTGTGTAGCCTTATTTGAAAAAGGTTATATGCAGTCAAAATCCCAACACTTCAATAAACACCAATACTGTTCTTCTGAGCTGGTTACCACAATGTTACTGTGTGTGTAGGAACTGTATGTGTTGTATAGGCATATTTGTAAACTGCTACAGGAGCGGACATGTTGGCACGGTTTCATTCATCAAAGTTAAAATAAACACAGGACTCTGGTGTCAAGTTTTTTGTCTTCCTATATTGTTGTTTCAAGTGTATGTTAAAAATGAAAATGCGCTGAAAAATCATTTGCAGGGCTGTCAGCTTTAAAAAAAAAATCTGTTTGGGAATGTGGAAACATTTACATTTTCATCTGATGCAGTATTAACCCAGCTGCCAGGATGCCACACGGAAGCTGTATGCCAAGTGCTGCCTTCACCTCTGTGGCTCTATGAGCTGGGCTGTGCCTCTAATAAGGGGCACCGTCAGTCAGCACTGAGGAAAAACAGCAATAACCCTCAAAGGATGGAGTCATCCTGAGGAGATAGGTGGATGAGATACAAGTCACAACTTCCTTGTAAGAAAACACTTCCATTTTGTTTCACTTTGGGCAAAACAGATCTTTTCCCACAGTAAACATTTATGTTGTGGAATTTTCCATACAACATTTTGATGTAGAATTTCCAACCAGCTTCGTGAGGATGAAAGTTTTCACCTGGTGACCCAGTATGTGTAAGGACAAAGGCCTGCGTGAGTGGGGACCATGGTAATAGCCTGGCAAAGGGACAGCCAAGCTGCAAATGGGGCCCCAGCAAAGCAGTGCTTGTGTGTCAGCCAGCCACGGGCTACGGCGCACTGCACCGCCCTGCAGTTGCGGTACTTTCCATTTTAAGAGCCAATCGTGAGACAATCTTCATTTCCAAGGTGAGATAAGATGATGAGAAGAGCCAGCTGTTCCCAGCAGCTGTATAGGACTGGCAAAAACCACAACAGTAGCAGCAGCAGATGACAGCAGGGTCCCTGCTGGTGACACCACGGGGTCATTACAGCTTTTCAGTCAGGCAGTGCTAAGGGAGTGGCAGTCCTCTTCCCTCTCACACATGAGTAAGGCTGAAGTAGCAGCTTTCATTCCTCCCTTCTGTGACTTGGCAAGCTGGCATTACAGCTGATGAAAAATGAATCAGGTCCTGGGGATGAGAATTGACCGTGCTGCACACTTGTTAGTGTTTGTGCTTTGCTGCTTGGATACTTTTATTGATGAAGTGAAGTACTGCATACTATTAAATTATCATTTCATGCTGCTTATGATAATAGGCAGAAGAGCATGGCAGATTATTATTACTTTCATTTTTAACTGATTAATGTGTATTGTTGATAGCATGTGTTCCTTTCTTAAGGAGAGTGGAGAGGTGTGAGATTTCAATTTGAAAGATTTTGTTACGTTCCTTATAGATTTAGAGTCTGCAAAAAGAAAAGGGACGAAAGCAGAGAAAAGAGGACCAAGTAAAAGGGTAGGAATAGCCGTGTTAGACAAGCTGAGATAATGTCATAATAATAACTGTTTTATGTCTCTATGCATATGGTGCTGAGCAGAATGCATTGAATCCCCTTAACAGTTATGTCTTTATGTGTGCAGTCCCCCTACAGTTAATAATCTATTGTACCTGCTCTTCAAGACACCTGGCTATTGAGTGCATTACTAAATAGCACAACGTGTAGCCATTTAATGAGGCTGAGTAATTCTATTATCTCTTCATACTATTTATTCACGACTTGCATATTTTCCACTTCCGCTACAGATAAGGTTAACAAAATTAATTCTGCCATCAGAGGTTGATAATCCTGTCACCTGTGCATGTGTGACATGCATGTGATGGAGATTCATAGATGCCCATCCTGTGGTTTATATATGTCATACGATACTTGAAACAGTCAGAAGACAGCAAAAGAATGACTATAGAAATACTACGCAGAATACCGTACAAAATACAGAATAGCCACAAAATGACATCCTACCTGCCATAATATTGATTTGCACGAAGAGTGAAAGGAGTTTATCTCCTTTTGACTACATGCAAAACTAAAACTTGAGGCCTGTTGTACATTAGGTGAAGACTGTTGTGTCATGGTAGAAGAGAAAGTGAAAAGCCCCAAAGACAGACCAAGTGATTTGCATAGGTGCTGCAGCAGTACCACAAATCCACACTGAATGAACCTGGTAAGTGTTGAAACTTAAATTAGACCAAATAAAGCATATAAATCCTTTTTAACTGCCTTCCACACTTTTTGAACCCTCCCAATGCCAATTCTCCCCCAACAGCCCATGAAACTCAAAGTTCACAACTGAACTAATTTTTGTGCATTGTGTTGAAATAACTATGGCAGCCATGTTTAACAGATGTCATATGAAAAGCATAAACACACACACATCAATACACAAAAACTGCCACAAACAATGTTATCTTAATATATGCATTAAACACAGATGATAAAAGACGAAGGTTGAAGGTCTGTTGAGAATGAAAATGAGAATGGCAACATGATTGTCTCTCTAGATTTGGCATGGAGATCTCTGCTATCTACCAAGGTGTCACTCAAGGTGACTGAATCTGGTAAACCAGGTCAAGAAAAAAAATTTAATACAAAATACTAAATTATTGTTGCTGATATTTTTATGGTGTTTCACTGAACCGGCCTTTTTACCATCAGATTTCCACAGTGGGCACAAAGCATTGATTCCTGCTACTGTATACTGTGAATGAATAGAGAAATAGCAAATGACAGGTAATTCGTGAAAGTGGCAGAGAAAAATTGTGTGTAAAAACCTGTTGTTGGACCTATTGAAATTCAGACTTCTGCTGCTGATTTGCCTCGCTAGCTATAGCTTTAATACAACTTAAGTGAAGTTGCTCATCACACAAATATGGTACAGTCCTTATCTCCTTCCCCACGTGGATTGAGTTTGGGTGCCAACAAAATGCTGTACGTTGTCTTAAGATTTACTTAGGCTTTTGCTGAGTAGTATTCAACACTGGTATCCCTTCACCTGTGCCATATATTTACAAGCACAAACTGTCTTCCTGAATTCTGTTATAAGATGGGGGACCCAGCTGCTTCAGGCCCACAGGGCAGTGCTAATAGCCCAGAGCCTAAAACCATACACAACCCCCCACCCTCACCCCGCCACACACAAACAAAACCCCACAAGCCTAAAAACATCACTCATGACATCAGGGTTATTGGCAATCCCATATAGTTACACTCTGTTTCTCAAGGATAGCTAAAACTCAGGGACATAGAAGCTTTAAAAGTGTCATTGAAAAGTATCCTTCTAACTGAAAAATTACATTGATCCAGAAAAAAGAAACCTGCAAAGCCAGCCAACGTGAATCCCTCCTTCTCCTTCAAATCTCAGTGTCTCTTTCTTGATTTTGCAGTTTTCTTTGTGTTTGGCTAGTCTTCAAATTAGAGGGAGCCTATGAACTAAAAAAGCATCTTTCTCTGTCTCTCTGTCCTCTCGCTGTCTGTCCCTGAGTGCAATATTCTCCTTTCCAGTGTGTGAGAAGCCCAGAGTTGGATTTCCTCATCACGAAATGGGCATGTCAGCGCTGCCCATGGAGGAGGCTGCCAGGCTTGGCTGCAGTAGTAGGGAAGGACTGGGTGGCAGGAATCCTTTGAAGTGCTTCTACCAGGGAGTGTATTCCTAATAGTGAAATGGTTACACCAAGACACTAGGTCCAGCTGATTGGCAGACCCTAGGGCACAGTCGTATGTGGTGTTTATAGAGCAAGAAAGATATCTGGTATACTGCTACAAATAATGATGGGTGTGCATACTAGAGGGAAAATTGTGAGGAGATGCTCTTGATGTACTTGTAGACACTTTGTGTCTTATAAAATCTGCATTATTTAATATGTATTGATCCAGTCCTCCTGATAAGAGAGTTTCAGCTCAGCTCCCTGAAGAAAGATTTGGAGAATTTGGTCTCACCTACAACATGGCCATCCCACATTCACATTCAAATGGAAATAATCAAGATTTAATGGTCTTCTGTTTTCTCTGACCTAGCATAAGGGAGGCGTAGGCATGGAAATAGGTGTACTCCATGTCACCATTTTGGATGATTTAACAGGATTCCTATATTGTTCTATGAGAATTTTGGAAATCAAGAAGTAGATGCTGTTGTTTCCCTCTTCCCATATCCGCAACAATTATTTCATCAAGAAGTCTACTTAGTCGTGACCAACCTCTAGCTGTCCATAAACCATTGCAGCTAAATCCTAATTCAGCTTATTCATGCTCCTTTTATACTACATCTATTAACCTTTTAAGGAAATGCAAGTAGGAAATGATATTGTGGAGGCAAGAAGTGGAGCATAACAAGCCTAATGTTCCCCAACACTTTAATATTATTTATGCAACTGGCTAACCTCAGTTTCTGTTAGAGGTTATACCATTTTGGTTCTATCACACAACACAGCACCATTAGGAAAACAATCCCAGCACCATAGGAAACAGTGGAGCAAATGCTTCAGTACCACAATGCATGTAGAAGTCCACCAAGAAAAAAAAATCATTTAATCAAATTATGGACATATGGACATAAGCAGTCTTAAATTGTGCATTCTGAAACCTGTCCAGTTATTCTATTTCAAAGAAAAGGAACTCAGATTTAGTGAATTACCTAAACATTATGCATAATTTTATGCACTTTATTAATCTTCGTGGTCTTGCTGAGTTATCAATGAATTTAAATTTAGGAGCAAATTTAAGTTAATTTCTAAATCTTAGTCTTTTTCTTGTCTCAAATGCTATTCATCCTACCATAACTCTCCTTAGGAAAATAAAGTAACCATTGTGAAGCACTGAAGAAGAGTCTTGACTGGTCCTTGACAAGAAAGATGATGGTGTAAAGAAGTTAAAAAAGAAGAACTTCTAGACTGAGTCAGAGATCAGAAGGACTCTGTGAAAAAGCGTTTCTACCATGGTAACTTTCAGAAAATTGCACTAAAAGAAGTGCACACAGGTTTCCTTTAAACTAAAGAGACACTTATCATGTCTCTCTTGTTTAAATTAAGTGAAACTCTGAGACATGTGCAGCATAAATGAGGGAAGCATATGGCCCTTGCTTGGTAATTTAAAGGGTAATTTGGTTAAGAAATTGAGAGTAGTTCAGACCAGAGTACTATTATATAATATCAATGCAAAGCAGAACCCTCCTCAGATAATCAGGTCCTTTTTTTCTGACACATTTTTATACTTCATAATTCATTTTCCTTATTTCTCACACTTCTTAATTGTGGTTTTAAAATATGTTCAATTTTTCAACATAGAAAATAGTACTTTATTTAAAAAAAAAACCAAAAAAGATGAGATATAAGGGATTAGCCTATACAAAGGAAAGATATGGAAGCTTTTTCTGTTCAGTTTCAATCAAGAAATAATTCAAGCAAGGAATAAATAGTCATCTTATTCCAAAAAAATATTTTTAGTTTTACTATTTTGCACATACCCACAAGGGAATAGACTCAAAAGCTTTCACAATATAGGATATTTGCCTGTGAAAAACTGGAGTTGGAGCCACTCCAGAAGAGTCAGTAAGAATGCAGTGGGATATCTTTAAAACCGTTCTCCAAAATGGGCAGAGCAAGGACTTTTCCGTACTAAATGAAAAATTGTGCAGATTACTTCTATTCTGGGCCTGCTTTCTCTAAGCTTTTAACCAGAAAAATATATACTTCCCAGTGAAAATTCAGTCAAAACTGGTATGTATCTGTGTGTTTTCTGATGAGCAACTATTTGACTTAATAACACTTTGACTTCAGAGATAATCGTAGTGCATCCAGAAAGATATTGCCTTCTTACTTGGGCCAGTGTAATTTTTTTTTTTTTTTTGATATGCTTGCAGCCAGTGTAAGCAAAAGGAAATTAATGCCTATTGGTGTTGTGTACTTAATGATATAGGTCTAGCTCACCAAAACCTTTAAGTACTTGCATAACTGCAAGATCATAAGTAGCTCCAAGGGAATCATGTATTTAAATATTGAATTCAGTCAGGAACCTTGTATCACGTAAAAGGTTTTTGTACTTTGCTGGATAATCCATGATTTAGTAAATTATGTGAGTGCATGCTTAAATATCTTTCTTTTGGTCAAATTGTGCAAACGTGCACAAGCATACCTCAAATTCAGGACACATTTTAGTGACTTATTGAATTTGGATCCAAAACATGCAGATTTATGCAAGGATTTTTGACTTAAGACAGGTCTATTCTGCTGTCTTCAGAGAAAGCTGAAGCTTCTGATGTGACTAGGCACTTCTAGGGAAATCAGTGATTTTGCTTCATTGTTATGCTGTCATTAAGTCAGAATCAACCCCAACAGATTTTTGAGATTCATGTATGTATATGCACATGAACATGCAGAGAAGAAAACATCTACAGTAGGAACGCCACATGATGTTCCTAAGGAGTTGTCCTGTCCAGAAATAGGAAGAATATTTACCATATGCAGATATAAGGCAAATTCCCTTTCATTTTTTAAAGACAAAAAAAGAATCAATTTTATTATTTGATAATTAAAACCACCAGAGTTTCTTTATAAGAAAAATTGTAAGCTAGTTAAGAGTTAAAAGGTATAGATCGTAACCTTTGAAACTTTCCCCAAAGCTGCACAACTACTGATGGGGTGACATGAAAAGCCATTTCCCTTTTAATGAGATACCAAGCAGATCTGTCTTCTTTTAAAACCTGGCATTTAAAAATACATTTACTTCTATTATGTACTGGCCTAACCTGCACAGGCTATTTCTTGTGACATATTACCAGAGCAGATGTTTTAGACAACCTGCTGGCATAACTGCAAAGAATGAACAATGTTTTTTGTTTTTCTTTTTTAATTTTGACAAACTATTGCAAAAGTTTCTTTTCCAGTGTTTTAACACAGGTCTATCCAAGGATTTCTCTATGTAAATTGCCTATTATTTTTCCCCTACTGTGCAACTGAGTAGTGTAATATGAAGAAATGGGGAAAAAATGGACACCCTGATGACTTTTTTTCACAGGACATCTGCTCACCTTACCCAGATCTTTTGCAGCCAATTTGTCTAAGACCATATGGATGAGATCAAATTGAAGAGAACTGGGGGGAGGGGAGAATGCGGAGGAAAAAGCAGGGACTAGAAAGGAAGACTAAAGGAAAGGATAAGAAAGAGATGAGTTTAAGAATATACAGTTTAAAGAAACAACACACACCCCTCCCCCCCCCAGAGGAAAAGATTACTTACAAAAAATAAGAAACAAGAAAGTTATAGTTTTATAATTTTTAGTTATTGGACACCAGCTCCAGGTTAAAACTTCACGTTGTTACTGAATAACAAGCTACTTTGTTCAGAGTAACTATTGCAGTTTCTCTACTGTTATGACCTTTCCTATAGCTTAAGAACAGGATCTCAAACTGAATCTGTTTAATATTTCATTAAAATGTTTAAAATATAAATACAGAGCATTATGTTACAGAATATATTTGTACATTTTTACCAAGAGATGGTATATTTCTGTATTCATGAAGAAATGACCTTCAGGATTCGAAAGAAGGTCTTCTCTGTTTTATACCATCCTATTCCATTTTATTAGTTTTTTCAGGCTGTATGAAAATATGAAATTCATCTCATCATCTCTAACAAATGTATGATCAATCAGGGAGATGCAAAATCATCTAATGTTTATATTAGGTTGCTGGCACAGGCAATCACCCCTAATGACTGAGTAATGCCACAGTAAGCTGTGCATATGCTCAAGTATTTTCATTCGTGTTTCTGATATTTATCTTTACATGGCTATGGACCCAATCCTTTTGATAGTTATGCGGGTCCTTAAACTGAAACAACTTTGACTTCCACGGCCAAGTTGCAAACTTAAAGCTAAGCATGTGCATCACTGTTTGTAGAACCAGAACATGCCTTTGTTTAAGCTGTATAATAGATGTAACAGCTGTGTGAAAGAAGAAGAACAATCAGGCAATATTGTGACAGAAAAGGAAGGGGCTACCGGGCAGGAGTAATGAATAGATCAATACAGAGGTCTCAGATTCCCAGTGAAGTCAGGATCAGGTTGTTGGTGGGGCATGAAAAATGTCAGATGATTTGACATTATTTTGCAGGTAATTAAATAGTGCAAAGATATGTTACATCACTTTGCATTTGCTTTTTTGTTAAAACTGAACCAACAATTGCCAACACTCAGCTGCTGCACAGTCCTGTGTTAAGCTGCAGTAATGTCTTTGTCTGATGCCTGAAATAAAGCTCTTTATTTTGATTTTGTAAGGAAGGAAGAAAATCTAAAGTTCACAAAGCAGAAAGTACCTACCAGTGCATGTAACTTTGCTCCATAAACGTACTCTTGCTACTATCAATGTCACCTATTACATGGATTGGACAACTGGACAATTTAATATTGAAAGACTGGCCAATATAACTGCCAAATATGCTATATAATTAAATGAATCTACTGGAAGATTTCCCATAAGCAAGTACGATGGTGGCCTGGCCTACCAAACAAGATGGGCAGGGAGGACTGTTTGCAATTACATAATTTGCTGAGCTGATTTTCTGATTCATGTTACTTTAGAAGGAAAGCACGGAAGTGGACAAAGCGATGTTTCAGGCTTCTCACCTTTGTACTATTTCAACTCTTTTTTGGCCATTTTTCACCAATCTAGTTTTGCACTTATTAAAATGAGCAGAAATTGATAGCAGAGAGAAATGTCTCTAATGCAGGTCTGCTCCTTTACAAAAATGATCAGAGATGGGAATCTTTTGCCAAAGTAGAAACTCTGTTTCAGTTTTTGTATTCAGGATCCAAGACCCTTTTGGCCAATACCCCCTTTTTGTTGTAAGTTCAGGGTTATGACAGCATCTTCATTGGGGCTGGCTTAGGCCAAGCTTCCACAGACTTCAGCAGCAGCACCAGCTTAAACTCTTTGGGCCCACTCTTGTCCCCCAGCCTCTCTCTTCTGTCCCTGCACTGCCCCCTCCGTTAGGGGAGCATAGCTGGGAGGCCATGTAGTGAGCCAATCAAGAAAATGAAACAGGTTAAAAAGACCCTGTTATTTTTAACAGGTAACAGTTCTCTGGTCTGGTTCACTGCAGAGCCCCACAAATAGTTGTTCAGACACAACTGAGGAGGCATGTGGGGGCAGAAATGAGCAGCTGAAAGTGGGGAGTGAACCGGGATCTGCTAAGCTGGTGTTGATGCTGATAGGAACGACCCTGGAAAAGCTTTCTTCTCTGGCTTTCTCTGTCTCTCCACCCCTGTTCTTGTACTCAAAGCAGTGCTCAGGAAAAGCCCCTCTTCACAGGCCACGTGAATTCCTGAGTGACATTGCGTTTGCCTTTGTTCTTCAGTAAAAACATCTGCTTAACTGTCTTTTAGAGCTATCTGAAAAGGGCTGTGAAGAAATCTTCTAAATTCAGCTTATATGACAATGCTTCAAGAGAATCGAATAACAATTAGAATTATGTCAGGGATGTCTTTGATTTATTGTTTAGCTTAGTATCATTTTGTAAAGTAGATGCAATAGTGGAAAAAAAGGCAGTTTTCTTACCTAGGCTCCATAAATGTTCATTATATATATTGCAAACACAGGTTTAGATGACTGTATAGTCAATACGTCTGGCAGAGGATGATATAAGAAATTGTGCTTTTTCTAATAACAAAAAAGTTCCCTTAACCAAATACAGTATGTTATACACACTATAAATGATCAAATGAGCAAACAGGGAATACGGTCCCAACAGTGGGATGCCTGCTAGTAAAACAAACAGACAGGAGAATATCACAAGTAACCAGTCTAGCTGTAGGGGAAACTCAGGCTAAACAGTGTTTTGGGCAACTATAACAACTGAGGGGATTGTAACAGCTGTGTTCAGACTGGAAAAGTTTTCTTTATCATGTGATAAATTCACAGAGGGTGTATAAGTGAAATGTACTAAACCTTATGGCAGCTTTGACTCCTTTTCATCCATGCACACTAACTATTCAAGGAGAATTTAGGGGACAAAATAGCACTTTAATTAATTAGTTGGGGGTGTTTCTCCTTTCTTCCACAAAGAATAATTTCTGAGAGTCACAAACCTAGTAATGAAGTGCTGTATTCACATTCTTAAAAAGAGGGTGGTAGAGGATGCAATATACTTATATAGCACAAATAGATTAAGTGAGAGAAAAACAAAACACCTCCAGACATTCTGTGCAAAATAAATACAGGACTGGTGTGTTCAACAGGTCTTTTGAACACAGAAATCATTTCACTGCATAACTAGGTATGATGGTAGGAAACAGAAACTCCTTTTTTCCCCCCGAACACTCATTTTATACCCCCAAAATACCTTAATGAAAACAGTTTTGAGTCAAATGTTACTTGCCTTAGACATTCAGCACTACATAATTATACATTTTAAAAATACAGAAGGAAGATAGGGGTAAAAACCTACTGATGTCAGTGAGAACTCCCCTATTTGCTTGAAAGGACTCAAGACAAGCAGACGCTTAATCAACATTTTTAAAGCGTGAACTTCAGCTCCCACACACCTCCATTCCTCTGTGGACAACATGCTTTTGAAGAACATTATCTTCCACCTTCTTCTTTCATCCTACAGATGCCAGTTTTGCCTCCTCAACCCCCGCTACCCCACCTGCAACCCTCACTTTTTTGTAGTAAAAAGACCAATTGTTTAAGCCAATATTTAATGTAATGGGTTTAAACGTGTTAAAACCAAAATGTTCTGTCCTAGTTGCACTCCATGGCTCACTAGTCATGCTTTTTCTACTGTTAAGGTGAACCCACTGATGCAATTCCTGGAAGGGGTAAGAATGATTCAAAACTTGGTAATTGAGAAGGTATTTCTGTCAAGCATTCACCTCATGAACCAAGACGTGGACCGGATTTAACCAATCTGCATAAAGTTGTTTTGGAAAGTACCTGCCCACTCTGTGCAGGAAGGAACTGCAGCTCAACGAGGTGTTAGGGAATAACCTATGACTCTGCCAAGGAAACAGCTGCTGCTGTTGGACACCAAGAAAGCATAAGCAGAATGGCAAGAGCTGTTGGTGAAACAGAATTGATTGAAATATTCTGAAATTCATTATAAATTGTATGTGAATAAAAAAAGATAATTTGGGGGGATGGGGAGGAGAGGAGGTCGAGCATTACCTTCTAACTATTTGTGGACGTTCAGGTCAGTGTTTTGCCATAAAGGTAACTTTTTGCCCCCTCATACTCTTCTAGCAAATAATTCAAACTACAAAATGACTTCTGAAACCGGCACCAGACTTTCTGGCTAGAAGATAGGCAGCTAGCATTTGTCAGGTCCCTCCCAGGTTTTTGTCACTTCTGGTTGCCAATGTTGGATTATTTTTTCATTAAATGATTTTTCATAACAGTAGAAACTCTTACTATGATTAGAAGAAGCTTGAAAGAAGATAGATAGATAGATAGATAGATAGAAAGAAAGAAAGATAGAAAGATAGAAAGAAGTGTCATTTGGTAAGCATATAAACAGTCTGTATTGTCTCTTGGTCCCTGTCTACCTACAGCCAGAAACTTGTTATTAATACTGCATGGAGAAAAGCTGCTGAATGTTTGAATCTACTCCATCTGATATGAAGAGGCTTTAAAGCTGGACTTTTCATATCCCAGATGAGCAGCCAGAGCCTGTGTCTGCCTTAAATCGTACAGAGGGTTGCATACCAAAGGACCCAAATTCAGGCTACTGGAGAAGACTTAAACTCTTTTAGCCTTTTCTACACCTGTACCCAAGTACGTGACTTCAGGCTTCCTCAGCTGGTTTGGGTCTTCTTTGTTTAGGTTTGGGGTTGGGTTTTTGGTTTTTTGGTTTTTTTTTTGGTGGGGGGAGAGAAATGTCTGGTGTCTGTAGAAATTGTCAAAACAGAAAGAGCACGATAAAGTTTCCTCTTGTTTTCTGCAGTTAGGAGAGCTGCCAAAAATGAGCTGACACAAGTACAGCACTGTCTTCTGCCTACATATGTCTTGGATCATGAAGCATAGCAGCATTTAAGCTTCAGAATGGTGCTTGAAGAGCATGCTTCACGGGGACATGAGCATGTAAGTAGGATGACTTAATTTCGGTGCATATGCATGCATATCTTTCCTTTCTTGTGAGCAGTTTTTCATTAAAGGGAATGATTAGGTTCTTATTATTTATACATTGTTTTCCATTGCTTAGGGAGATTTTTCTGTAATCTGCCTCACACTCTGAAGGATTTTAAAATAACTTTCTGTCCATTAAGTAATTGGCTTAATGCAAGAAATAGAGAATGAAAGAAATCATGTGTACAGGAGACTCTCTGCTGATTTTTCTGCTTTTTAAATTCAGACAACAATCTTTCCTGGCCTCATTGTTGTTTAAAATCTTTGAAGATTTTTGGCTGGAAAACAAAACATAAACAACAACAAAAAAAGAAGAGCTTACAGTATGTTTTAAGCTAATGGAGCATCCCCAGGAAGCTTGCTCTAAATAGACTCCCCATAGAGGCAGCAGCAGGGATGGGGAGAATCTCTGTCCATCTCCCCATACCCAGTTGGGTTTACATGATAGATGGTTTGATGATAAGCTGAAGAAGGATGCTTTTGACCAATTACGTGGTCTCAGTTCTACATATGATCATAAAGACTCGGGTTTATTCCAAAGGAAATGGCAGAGCCCAGTACAAAACACATAACTTTTTTCAAAACTCGTAGCATTTATTCATGTTCAGTAATACTTAACTCCTGAAAACCAGTGGAATTTTGCATATGGTAAGATAACAGTTAGCTGAAAGATTGCAAACCAGAAAACTAGCTCTTGCTGAAGGAAGTGTTTCTGCGATCACCCTATATTAATGTACCTCCTTTACTGTCCAAAGTGTAACTGAATGTTGAGAACATCCTATATGGGAGAGGTGTTATGCCACAGACAGCTCATGCCTTTGTGTGACTGTCTAGCTTCCACATTAACATAGTATTTGCCTGGACGTGTTAAGAGTTTGGGTCCTCGGCAATCACTTGCATGAATACATATTCAGTTTTTTCAACCAACTCATTGCATCTTAATTGTATTAAGACCATCAATGCACTAAAACTTCTTGCAGAATCTGACCACGGTATTTTCTATCTGGATGCTATGTTTGAAGGTTGTTCTATATAATATTAATCAAAATGCATATACTACAAATAGGAGAAGGACGTGAATATATGGGCTTGTGAACGCTGGGATAGAGCTCTTCAGTCTATAAAATACAGAGTACAATTTGTTGTTATTTTAGGTGTTCTAAGAGAAAACAAGAAAACAGGATGTATTGACTATAAAAGCCATTTGGAATTTTCCAACACAATATTTTTATCTGAAAATGCAGATTTAATGGGGTTACAGAACATGTCGTTTCAATGATAATTTCATCAAATACTCAGATACTCTCATTTACATTCAGAATAAATGTGATGTTAAGAAACAACAACAAAGATAGTAATTTAGTCTTGGAAGTCTGGTCTCCATACAATGTCATTAGAGATGGACTTTTTAAAAGGCTAAGTCAGAGCAACAGCTTAGCACATGTGCTAAGACCTCAGCATCTCTTTCCCAAGAACAGAATAGACAACAAACCAGAGAAAAAGGCAAAGTTGGAGTCATAGTCAGAAGCTTCCAGTCATCCTGTGCAACAGGCAAGTATCCTAACCCCACTTATGGGGTCAGACCTATTCTGTGCCCAGTTCCTAGTTAGTTATTCAAATTATTTTACTGGATTAAATTGTTAGACAACCATTTCCAGAACAGTTCAATAGGTGGAGTTAAGTCAGCTGCTTGGGAAATGAAAGGCTAAGGATCAAGCCTTTGGCTTCAACAAGGAAAAGCAGTGTGATATCAGTAATTTCGGCTGGTTGTTCAAGCATTTCACCTTCCAAAATGACTTTTGAAATCCTTCCCCTTTTGCTCAACAAGGAAAAATATTGAAATTTTGTAGTAAATGTTTTTTTTCCCTTGCTCACCTCTCCTGTACACCCTTAGTTTTTACTAAGAAAAAAAAAAAATGCAGAAAGCTTAACATCGCTATGTAGGGATACAGCAGACTTCTGAAAGTTTATTTTTTAGCTTGATAACTGCAGGTACAATGCATGACTCTGTATGTGTGTGTGTGTATCTGTAGGACTAAAGGATGTAGGAACTGAAAGGATTATTTTAATGAACAGTTTCTCGCATTTACAATTCTTTACAAAACAACCAGACAATGAAACACCATGGAAAGAGAGAGTGGACTGAATAAAGCTTCCATTGTGTTCAGTAACAAAAACTTTAGAGTAAGAATAGTCACAGGAGAAAGTCACGTCAAAGAATGTAAGAGACACAATAGGTAAAACAGTGAATAGTATTGATAAGAAAAAGTGAAATATTATTTTCCTTGTAGTAAGCAGCAAGCAAGACTGAGACCAAAATCTTGCATGTATTAAGACTCTAGAATAGAGCCTTCCAGCATTTGGAGACTAATTCTACGATATAAAAGTCTAATTAAATTCCGAAATCCAGAAAATAATAGGAGGGTAAAACCAATAGTAAATTAGAACCTGGAAAGTCTTCCAGAAGGAATCTGTGTGCTTTGCAGTAATATAAAGAGTATAATCTTACACAGTGTGGGAATCTTGTATCTCTGGATACAACAAGTCTAAGACACTGCCAGTGAACCATCTACTCACTCTGCAACACTGCACAATTGAGGTCACAGTCTCTGTCTGGCTGTGGGCGTTATAAAATTAACCGTGAACTGCATAGAGAATTTTTAAAGGATCTTTCCAGACAAAAATTCTTTCAATCTTTTAAATGGAAATTTGTTAATATCCTGAAGTATGAAAGTTTGCATCCTGTCCAAAATATTATTTTTTTACTAAATTAACTGCAGATGTTCTCATTACTCAGATAAAATGTCATCTCTTTTTCAAAGGCTCTTAAACTCTTGAGCGCACTGATATTTCGTGACAGCCAGTTCCACAGGTTAATTACAAACTGTGTAAAAGTATATTGCTTTCCTATTTCATCAAATGTTTTTGTTCTTGTATTGTTAGGAGGTAAACAGGAGTTCCTTATTGACCTTCTCAGCTACTTCTGTTGTTTTATCTGATTCAAATATATTCCCTCTGATGTGTCTAATTGTCTTTTTTTTTTTTTTTTAAATTAAGCAGTCCCAATCATCTCGGTTTCTTCAGCCACTTAGAAATCGCTTGTAGTCTGTAACCATTTTCATTACCTGTCTTTGAGTACTTTTTATTTCTTCTAGCAACATAATGCAATGAGCAAGATACTGGTACCATTAAACTCAACATAGGTTCTTGACACTTCATCTTTAAGGACAGATTTCAGCCAGTGGGATAAGTAAGAAGACACTATTTGCTATTGGCATTATAACATCTTCTAGGACTTTCTTCCATTCCATTTCTTAGGCTTTTATTCCTTTTCAGGTGTAACAGATTGTCATTAAGCTTCACCATCTTTTTTAGGATATTTTTAGAACCCATCAGTGAGTACAAATAAGGTAAGCAATCCCTTCCACTAAACATAATTTTGCATTCCTCAAAATTAGCATGAGTTAATACCTGCTGCCCCAACATTAGTATATTTTTCTGAAGTTTTCTGTGTTTATTTAGAGACCACTCAGAAATGTATTTCAAATGTTCCAAATATATAATATTTATCCTAAATTTTGGGTTTACATCCTTTAGCCAAAGCAAGATTTGCCTAATTACCTAATGGTTGATTTTCTTAAAAACCTAACTAATGCCCAAAAGTCTACGCTTTAATATGTAAACACATTTTTTAAAAAATAATAATTTAATAATAAAATAATCCATATGGTCAACTTTAACTGAAAATGCATGATTTTTATTTGCAAATACTGCATGGATTTGTACTCAGGTTATTATACAGGCAGGTGTTTTGTAATTCTGTTTGGATAAGTGTACTGGTTTTGGCTGGGATAGTGTTAATTTTCTTCATAGTAGCTCCTATGGCAAGGGGGAGTTTTGCCAGGATTGCTGTTGCTTGGGACTGGTTGGGGGTTGGTCTACTCGTGGTGAGCAACTGATTTTTGCATCACTTGTTTCTCTTTGTTTTGTTTTGTTTTTTCCTCTTTTACTTATTAAAACACCTTTAACTCAACCCATAAGTTTTCTCACTTTTGCCCTTCCGATTCTCTCTCCCATCCCACTGCGGAGGGAGAGAGGGGGCAGCTGTGTGGTGTTTAGCTGCCTACTGGGGTTAACCCATAACAGTAAACGTTTCAGAAAATCACATGATCATCAGACTTGTAAACAGTAAGTTACAGATAAAAATGTGGGCACACCACCAATCACTGGTTCTCATTTATAAGGGTTTTAGCACCAAGGAATTAGTCAATCTTCAGAATAACCTGATAAAATAGCTGTTGTCTCTGTTTTACAGAAGGAAAAGAGGCAAAGATGTTATGGAAAAGATTTTCAAGAGTGAGCAAAAGCATCAATTATGACTGTATCTGGGTGTTAACTCACTCTGAAATGGACTTTTTTTAAAGGATGGGACTTAAAATCTGTCCCGAAAGCCTAAGCTATCCAATATTCACTAATTACTGCAAATTTTGGGCAATTGACCTGCAGACCTGTCATGGGAGTTCTGATGTTATTGTCCTTGGTTGCATGATACCGCACAGTCACAGTGATGTGGCTGCCATTTTATCTAAGGATTTTCTGGTTCCAAGCGGCTCTTCAGAGAAGTCCTCACTCACTGGGAAAGCAGTGAGGGTTACCTGGCCAGACTATGATGCTTTCTTCCTCTTCACACCCACACCCCACCCCGCTTTTCTTTTTTCCCTTCTCTTTTTCTCTTTCCTGTTCCTTAGTATTACCTACTCAATTAGGATGAGCAGGTGTCATGGGAGGGGAGAGAATCGAAAGGGCAGAAGTAAGAAAACTCATGGATTGAGATAAGAATAGTTTACTACTTGAAATAATATAATAACAACAACAACAACAACAACAATAATAAATTGTAATGAAGAGGAAAACAACGAGAGAGAGAAGAACAAACCCCACGACAAACAAGTGAAGCAACCGCTCACCACCCGCTGACTGTCACCTAGCCAGTCGTCCCCAAGCAGCGATCGCTGCTCCCCCATCTGTCATCAAAGCACATGTGGCAACAACTGCATGTGTATCTATGTATTTATGTATGTACTTAAAAAGCAGGGTTGTTCCATGGATGCCTTCTTTGCTTGTCTGTTTATAATGTATATATGTGTAAAATAATAGAAGAGCATTTTAAATAGACAGTATAAGGTACAATTTCCTATGAAAGATAATAGCCAAAACTTTACTGAATGGACTGTACTTATTTTTTTCACAAGAAAACTAATTTGTACAATACTACTAAGTTGCCAATTGTACATTAAAGTAGGGACTGTATAAGAGTATCGGGTATTACACAAAATATCCTCTGGAATCAATAAATAGTACCTGAAAATCAATGGCAGGATATTGCCCTTGGGGTAAATCTTCACCTGATAACAATGGTCTCATTAGCCATTGGGGGCAGCTCTGCTCATGAGTGGTGAGGTAACTCCTACATCAATGAGATAAACTACACATATTCGTATCTCTCAGGAAGATGTTTCACACATAACTGAGATATTGAGTCCTCTCTCTGCACTGTTAATAACACATGCCGTAATACAAACATAACCTAGAATCCACATTCCAACAGACATTGTAGCAAGAATATTGTCAGGTAAAACTGCAACTTAATTTATTTTATATACTATAATGTATTCTGAGAAAAAGAGGTTTCTGAAGTCATTCATTATATAAGGAATAGTCAC
Organism: Fulmarus glacialis; assembly: GCF_000690835.1. Lineage (NCBI taxonomy): Eukaryota > Metazoa > Chordata > Aves > Procellariiformes > Procellariidae > Fulmarus > Fulmarus glacialis. The sequence continues at coordinate 34,463 of NW_009195813.1, read as the reverse complement.
CCAGGACCATGTGAAGACAATTGGTTATGGATTCCTGGTAGCTGAATTCCAATCTCAAAATTTTAAAAGTGACTATAACACTAAAGTTATATTAGTCTGATCATATGAATTATTTGCACCGTGTTTTAACTACATAACCCAGATTCTCAAATGGTTGCAAAAAGCTCACATTATTAAATTTTAAAGAATTGCATGGATTTAATGAAAAATGAGAAGCTAGAAACAAATATTGAATGCCTATATTTAATTTAAAACAAAATCATATGTAAGCTATGCATTTGAAACTTATATTAGGCTAACTGTTGAATAATAGTACCATAAAACCTATGCAACTGCAATGCAAGCAATAAAATGTGAGCATAAGTTTAGTGTTCACTGTTTTATAGTTAAAATTATTGTTAGCCAAGCACGTACATACTAGAATGAAAGAAGTTCACCCTTCCCAAAAAGCATTCTCCTCATTGTCTGAAGCTTCTCATACTTCATCATGTTATAATTTATGTATATTGCACAGTTAGAACAGTGGATGGAGGGCAGAATGGCCCAGGCTTAGTTTTGCCATTGGCTTACTGAAGGTACCTGTGTCTCAATTTATCCATGAATAAGATGCAAATAATTCTCAACAATTAATTGCTTCTGTATATTTAATATTATAAATTTTCTTAATTGCTTTGAGTTTTTTAGATGAACGATGATAGTTGACAAATACTGGTGTGTGCTTTACTGGCTATTTGAAAACAGTCAACAGAATATTTTCAGGGCTGTGTTAAAGGCTTTGTGTCCTGAAGCTAAGATGAAGGAAGGAGGTAGAAGCTGAGGTGAAGAGAGGAGAACAATTTATAAAATTCATGGTGTTATCCCTGTCTGCAGCATCAAACAAAAGCTGTAAAGCTGGGTTCCAACTCTGAACTTTGGAAGAGTGTGAAGAATGAAAATTTTGCCTTGGCTTGGGCTGGGTTGCTGGTCTCCTGTTCTTATTCTTTACCAAAATTTTCTCAATGAAAGCCAAACTGTGGCACTGAGCCACAGTTTGGGGAAACCCTGTTCAGTAGTTTCAGACATTCCCTTTCTCTCCAACAAAGGACCAATGTATCATCTCTGGATTTCTACATAATAGCTGTGGCTAGAATTAAGGGTTTGAGTTGATTCTTTAGAAAACTAGGTACCAGCTGCAAATTTCAAACCACCATCCCTCTGTGGAAGCTGAAAGTCTAAAGTCTGAAGAAGTCTGAAAGCAAAGAGCAATTAATAATTCCTGAATATGATGGCATTAAGAGATTGGTTAACACATTTGTAATGTCCATGTGAGAATATACTATAAAATAAATTAGATGATTACAAATATTTAGAGAAGGCATTCTCTCATTAAGAGAATGATGAAGTCAGACTAAATTATTCATGTAAAAATCCCCCAAATATCCTCATCTTCTCCAAATCAACAAAAGTTTGCTACAACCTGTAAGTGACATTGATTTTTGGTGACAAATATACTAGACAGAGATCCAAGAGGGAAAAAAAGGACAGAATGGATTCTAGGGTTGTTTGTTAA